>NC_048585.1:63784322-63811822 GCF_013265735.2 Oncorhynchus mykiss | reverse complement strand
TTTAGACCTGGGACACCAGGTGGGTGATTCCCCTCTAATCAGGGACTGATTTAGACCTGGGACACCAGGTGGGTGCAATTCATTATCAGGCATAACAGAAAACCACGCAGAAGTCTGGGAAGTCCAGGCTCTCATTTGAATCCCCATGGAACAGGGTCTTCCTCAGGTAGGGTCAGGGGTCAGTTTTTTTAAATTATCTGTTGGCTCGTCTGCAGAGCGAGGGTTTTCCTCAGATAGGTCCAGGGATTCTGTACTGACTGTTGGCTCGTCTACAGAGCGAGGGTTTTCCTCAGATAGTGTCAGGGATTCTGTACTGACTGTTGGCTCGTCTACAGAGTGAGGGTTTTCCTCTGGTACGGTTAGGGGTTAGGGGTTCTGTACTGCCTGTTAGCTCGTCTACAGAGCGAGGGTTTTCCTCAGATAGGGTCAGGGGTCAGGGATTCTGTACTGCCTGTTGGCTCTTCTCCAGAGCGAGGGTCCATCCTCAGGTACGGTTAGGGGTCAGGGGTTCTGTATTACCTGTTGGCTCTTCTCCAGAGCGAGGGTCTTCCTCAGGTACGGTTAGGGGTCAGGGGTTCTGTATTACCTGTTGGCTCTTCTCCAGAGCGAGGGTCTTCCTCAGGTACGGTTAGGGGTCAGGGGTTCTGTACTACCTGTTGGCTCTTCTCCAGAGCGAGGGTCTTCCTCAGGTAGGGTCAGGGGTTCTATACTACCTGTTGGCTCTTATCCAGAGCGAGGGTCTTCCTCAGGTACGGTTAGGGGTCAGGGGTTCTGTATTACCTGTTGGCTCTTCTCCATAGCGAGGGTCTTCCTCAGGTACGGTTAGGGGTCAGGAGTTCTGTATTACCTGTTTGCTCTTCTCCAGAGCGAGGGTCTTCCTCAGGTACGGTCAGGGGTCAGGGGTTCTGTATTACCTGTTGGCTCTTCTCCAGAGCGAGGGTCTTCCTCAGGTACGGTCAGGGGTCAGGGGTTCTGTATTACCTGTTGGCTCTTCTCCAGAGCGAGGGTCTTCCTCAGGTACGGTCAGGGGTCAGGGGTTCTGTATTACCTGTTGGCTCTTCTCCAGAGCGAGGGTCTTCCTCAGGTACGGTCAGGGGTCAGGGGTTCTGTATTACCTGTTGGCTCTTCTCCAGAGCGAGGGTCTTCCTCAGGTAGGGTCAGGGGTTCTATACTACCTGTTGGCTCTTATCCAGAGTGAGGGTCTTCCTCAGGTACGGTTAGGGGTTAGGGGTCAGGGGTTCTGTATTACCTGTTGGCTCTTCTCCAGAGCGAGGGTCTTCCTCAGGTAGGGTCAGGGGTTCTATACTACCTGTTGGCTCTTATCCAGAGCGAGGGTCTTCCTCAGGTACGGTTAGGGGTCAGGGGTTCTGTATTACCTGTTGGCTCTTCTCCAGAGCGAGGGTCTTCCTCAGGTACGGTTAGGGGTCAGGAGTTCTGTATTACCTGTTTGCTCTTCTCCAGAGCGAGGGTCTTCCTCAGGTACGGTCAGGGGTCAGGGGTTCTGTATTACCTGTTGGCTCTTCTCCAGAGCGAGGGTCTTCCTCAGGTACGGTTAGGGGTCAGGGGTTCTGTATTACCTGTTGGCTCTTCTCCAGAGCGAGGGTCTTCCTCAGGTACGGTTAGGGGTCAGGGGTTCTGTATTACCTGTTGGCTCTTCTCCAGAGCGAGGGTTTTCCTCAGGTACGGTTAGGGGTCAGGGGTTCTGTATTACCTGTTGGCTCTTCTCCAGAGCGAGGGTCTTCCTCAGGTACGGTCAGGGGTCAGGGGTTCTGTATTACCTGTTGGCTCTTCTCCAGAGCGAGGGTCTTCCTCAGGTAGGGTCAGGGGTTCTATACTACCTGTTGGCTCTTCTCCAGAGTGAGGGTCTTCCTCAGGTAGGGTCAGGGGTTCTATACTACCTGTTGGCTCTTCTCCAGAGTGAGGGTCTTCCTCAGGTAGGGTCAGGGGTTCTGTACTACCTGTTGGCTCTTCTCCAGAGCGAGGGTCTTCCTCAGGTACGGTTAGGGGTCAGGGGTTCTGTATTACCTGTTGGCTCTTCTCCAGAGCGAGGGTCTTCCTCAGGTACGGTTAGGGGTCAGGGGTTCTGTATTACCTTTTGGCTCTTCTCCAGAGCGAGGGTCTTCCTCAGGTACGGTTAGGGGTCAGCAGGGGTTCTGTATTACCTGTTGGCTCTTCTCCAGAGCGAGGGTCTTCCTCAGGTAGGGTCAGGTGTCAGGGGTTCTGTATTACCTGTTGGCTCTTCTCCAGAGCGAGGGTCTTCCTCAGGTACGGTTAGGGGTCAGGGGTTCTGTACTACCTGTTGGCTCTTCTCCAGAGCGAGGGTCTTCCTCAGGTACGGTCAGGGGTCAGGGGTTCTGTATTACCTGTTGGCTCTTCTCCAGAGCGAGGGTCTTCCTCAGGTAAGCAATGTCATCAAAGGACTGTAGTTCAGGCATGCCACAGCCCAGCAACAGGGAGAACAGGTTGATGAACAGAGAGGCATGCTGTCGGATGGATAGGTACGCCTTGTAACACATCTCCTGGAACCTGTGGGGAAGGGGGGTGGGGTTAACAGGGGGTGTGTTCTCTGTGTGTGTACTGTTTGTATGTGTACGGTGTATGTTGTACCTCTCAAACTCTTTGGTCTTGGTACACTCCTGGACTCCCTTACTGATGACAATCAGGAAGTCTTGTGTCAGAACGAAGGGAACTCTCTCTCTCTTATAGCCAAACTTCTTCTTCTTATGATCCAGGAAGTGGCCAAAGTCTATATGGAACAGCTAGGGGGGGGGGGGGGGGGGGGGGGGGGTGGATGGAGAGGGAGAGAGAGATGATGGAGACAGAGAGAGATGGAGGGAGGGAGCGGATGGAGAGGGAGAGAGAGGATGGAGGGAGTGGATGGAGAGTGAGAGAGAGAGAGGATGGAGACAGAGAAAGAGGATGGAGGGAGTGGATGGAGGGAGAGGATGGAGAGGGAGAGAGAGAGGATGGAGGGAGTGGATAGAGAGGGAGAGAGAGAGGATGGAGACAGAGGGAGTGGATGGAGAGGATGGATAGGGAGAGAGAGGATGGATGGAGCGGATGGAGACAGAGAGAGAGGATGGAGAGGGAGAGAGAGGATGGAGACAGAGGGAGATGGAGGGAGAGCGAGAGGATGGAGGCAGAGAGAGATGATGGAGGGAGCGGATGGAGAGGGAGAGAGAGAGGATGGAGACAGAGGGAGTGGATGGAGAGGATGGAGAGGGAGAGAGAGAGGATGGAGAGGATGGATAGGGAGAGGATGGATGGAGCGGATGAATACAAAGAGAGAGGATGGAGAGGGAGAGAGAGGATGGAGAGGGAGAGAGAGGATGGATGGAGCAGATGGAGACAGAGAGAGAGGATGGAGAGGATGGAGAGGGAGGGTGAGGATGGAGAGGGAGAGAGAGAGAGAGGATGGAGGGAGCGGATGGAGAGGGAGAGAGAGAGGATGGAGACAGAGGGAGTGGATGGAGAGGATGGATAGGGAGAGAGAGGATGGATGGAGCGGATGGAGACAGAGAGAGAGGATGGAGAGGGAGAGAGAGGATGGAGATGGAGGGAGCAGAGGGAGAGCGAGAGGATGGAGGCAGAGAGAGATGATGGAGGGAGCGGATGGAGAGGGAGAGAGAGAGGATGGAGACAGCGGATGGAGACAGAGAGAGAGGATGGAGGGAGTGGATGGAGAGTGAGAGAGAGAGAGGATGGAGACAGAGAGAGAGGATGGAGGGAGTGGATGGAGAGGGAAAGGATGGAGAGGGAGAGAGAGAGGATGGAGAGGGAGAGAGATAGGATGGAGGGAGTGGATGGAGAGGAGGGAGAGAGAGAGGATGGAGACAGAGAGATAGGATGGAGGGAGCGGATGGAGAGGATGGAGAGGGAGAGAAGATGGAAAATAAAAAATCAGAGTTACCTATTGGTTCATTTCTTCAGATAGATGGTATGTGTGTTACCTGTCCGTTCTCCTTAACCATGATGTTGGAGTTGTGTCTGTCTCCAATACCCAGGATGAAGGTGGCTACGCAGTAGCCTGCACAGGACCTGGTGAACAGGTCAATCGCTCGGTCATACCTGGGAATGAATAGGGTTACAGGTCAATCACTCTGTCACACCTGGGAATGAATAGGGTTACAGGTCTATCTGGGAATGAATAGGGTTACAGGTCTATCTGGGAATGAATAGGGTTACAGGTCAATCACTCTCACACCTGGGAATGAATAGGGTTACAGGTCTATCTGGGAATGAATAGGGTTACAGGTCTATCTGGGAATGAATAGGGTTACAGGTCAATCACTCTCACACCTGGGAATGAATAGGGTTACAGGTCTCTCTGGGAGTGAATAGGGTTACAGGTCAATCACTCTGTCACACCTGGGAATGAATAGGGTTACAGGTCTATCTGGGAATGAATAGGGTTACAGGTCTATCTGGGAATGAATAGGGTTACAGGTCAATCACTCTCACACCTGGGAATGAATAGGGTTACAGGTCAATCACTCTGTCACACCTGGGAATGAATAGGGTTACAGGTCAATCACTCTGTCACACCTGGGAATGAATAGGGTTACAGGTCTATCTGGGAATGAATAGGGTTACAGGTCTATCTGGGAATGAATAGGGTTACAGGTCAATCACTCTCACACCTGGGAATGAATAGGGTTACAGGTATATCTGGGAGTGAATAGGGTTACAGGTCAATCACTCTGTCACACCTGGGAATGAATAGGGTTACAGGTCTATCTGGGAATGAATAGGGTTACAGGTCAATTTGGGAATGAATGGGGTTACAAGTCAATCTGGGAATCAATAGGGTTACAGGTCAATCTGGGAATGAATAGGGTTACAGGTCAATCACTCTGTCACACCTGGGAATGAATAGGGTTACAGGTCAATCACTCTGTCACACCTGGGAATGAATAGGGTTACAGGTCAATTTGGGAGTGAATAGGGTTACAGGTCAATCTGGGAATGAATAGGGTTACAGATCAATCTGGGAATGAATAGGATTACAGGTCAATCTGGGAATGAATAGGATTACAGGTCAATCTGGGAATGAATAGGGTTACAGATCAATCTGGGAATGAATAGGGTTACAGGTCAATCTGGGAGTGAATAGGGTTACAGATCAATCTGGGAATGAATAGGGTTACAGATCAATCTGGGAATGAATAGGGTTACAGGTAAATCACTCTGCCACACCTGGGAATGAATAGGGTTACAGGTCTATCTGTGAATGAATAGGGTTACAGGTCAATCACTCTGCCACACCTGGGAGTGAATAGGGTTACAGGTCTATCTGTGAATGAATAGGGTTACAGGTCAATCACTCTGTCACACCTGGGAATGAATAGGGTTACAGGTCAATCTGTGAATGAATAGGGTTACAGGTCAATCACTCTGTCACACCTGGGAATGAATGGGGTTACAGGTCAATCACACTGTTACTACTGGGAGTGAATAGGGTTACAGGTCAATCTGGGAGTGAACAGCGTTACAGGTCAATCTGGGAATGAATAGGGTTACAGGTCAATCTGGGAATGAATGGGGTTACAAGTCAATCTGGGAATGAATAGGGTTACAGGTCAATCTGGGAATGAATAGGGTTACAGGTCAATCACTCTGTCACACCTGGGAATGAATGGGGTTACAGGTCAATCACACTGTTACAACTGGGAGTGAATAGGGTTACAGGTCAATCTGGGAGTGAACAGGGTTACAGGTCAATCTGAGAATGAGTAGGGTTACAGGTCAATCTGGGAATAAATAGGGTTACAGGTCTATCTGGGAATGAATAGGGTTACAGGTCAATCACTCTGTCACACCTGGGAATGAATAGGGTTACAGGTCAATCACTCTGTCACACCTGGGAATGAATAGGGTTACAGGTCAATTTGGGAGTGAATAGGGTTACAGGTCAATCTGGGAATGAATAGGGTTACAGGTCAATCTGGGAATGAATAGGGTTACAGGTCAATCAGGGAATGAATAGGGTTACAGGTCAATCACTCTGTAACACCTGGGAATGAATAGGGTTACAGGTCAATCACTCTGTCATACCTGGGAATGAATAGGGTTACAGGTCAATCTGGGAATGAATAGGGTTACAGGTCAATCTGGGAATGAATAGGGATACAGGTCAATCACTCTGTCACACCTGGGAATGAATAGGGTTACAGGTCAATCTGGGAATGAATAGGGTTACAGGTCAATCTGGGAATGAATAGGGTTACAGGTCAATCACTCTGTAACACCTGGGAATGAATAGGGTTACAGGTCAATCACTCTGTCATACCTGGGAATGAATAGGGTTACAGGTCAATCTGGGAATGAATAGGGTTACAGGTCTATCTGGGAATGAATAGGGTTACAGGTCAATCACTCTGTCACACCTGGGAATGAATAGGGTTACAGGTCAATCACTCTGTCACACCTGGGAATGAATAGGGTTACAGGTTAATCTGTGAATGAATAGGGTTACAGGTCAATCACTGTGTCACACCTGGGAATGAATAGGGTTACAGGTCAATCTGGGAATGAATAGGGTTACAGGTCAATCTGGGTATGAATAGGGTTACAGGTCAATCACTCTGTCACACCTGGGAATGAATAGGGTTACATGTCTATCACTCTGTCATACCTGGGAATGAATAGGGTTACAGGTCTATCTGGGAGTGAATAGGGTTACAGGTCTATCTGGGAGTGAATAGGGTTACAGGTCTACCCGGGAGTGAATAGGGTTACAGGTCTATCTGGGAGTGAATAAGGTTACAGGTCTATTTGGGAGTGAATAGGGTTACAGGTCTGTCTGGGAGTGAATAGGGTTACAGGTCTACCTGGGAGTGAATAGGGTTACAGGTCTATCTGGGACTGAATAGGGTTACAGGTCAATCACTCTGTCATACCTGGGAGTGAATAGGGTTACAGGTCTACCTGGGAGTGAATAGGGTTACAGGTCATACCTGGGAGTGAATAGGGTTACAGGTCTATCTGCGAGTGAATAGGGTTATAGGTCTATCTAGGAGTGAATAGGGTTACAGGTCTATCTGGGAGTGAATAGGGTTACAGGTCTACCTGGGAGTGAATAGGGTTACAGGTCTATCTGGGAGTGAATAGGGTTACAGGTCAATCAATCTGTCAAACCTGGGAATGAATAGGGTTACAGGTCAATCACTCTGTCACACCTGGGTATGAATAGGGTTACAGGTCAATCTGGGAATGAATAGGGTTACAGGTCTATCTGGGAGTGAATAGGGTTACAGGTCTATCTGGGAGTGAATAAGGTTACAGGTCTATTTGGGAATGAATAGGGTTACAGGTCTGTCTGGGAGTGAATGGGGTTACAGGTCTACCTGGGAGTGAATAGGGTTACAGGTCTATCTGGGACTGAATAGGGTTACAGGTCAATCACTCTGTCATACCTGGGAATGATTAGGGTTACAGGTCAATCACTCTGTCATACCTGGGAGTGAATAGGGTTACAGGTATACCTGGGAGTGAATAGGGTTACAGGTCATACCTGGGAGTGAATAGGGTTAAAGGTCTATCTGGGAGCGAATAGGGTTACAGGTCTACCTGGGAGTGAATAGGGTTACAGGTCTATCTGGGAGCTAATAGGGTTACAGGCCTACCTGATAGTGAATAGGGTTACAGGTATATCTGGGAGTGATTAGGGTTACAGGTCTATCTGGGAGTGAATAGGGTTAAAGGTCAATCACTCTGTCATACCTGGGAGTGAATAGGGTTACAGGTCTATCTGGGAGCTAACAGGGCTACAGGTCTACCTGGTAGTGAATAGGGTTACAGGTCAATCACTCTGTCATACCTGGGAGTGAATAGGGTTACAGGTCTATCTGGGAGTGAATAGGGTTACAGGTCTATCTGGGAGTCAATAGGGTTACAGGTCTATCTGGGAGTGAATAAGGTTACAGGTCTATTTGGGAGTGAATAGGGTTACAGGTCTGTCTGGGAGTGAATAGGGTTACAGGTCTACCTGGGAGTGAATAGGGTTACAGGTCTATCTGGGACTGAATAGGGTTACAGGCCAATCACTCTGTCATACCTGGGAATGATTAGGGTTACAGGTCAATCACTCTGTCATACCTGGGAGTGAATAGGGTTACAGGTCTACCTGGGAGTGAATAGGGTTACAGGTCATACCTGGGAGTGAATAGGTTTACAGGTCTATCTGGGAGCGAATAGGGTTACAGGTCTACCTGGGAGTGAATAGGGTTACAGGTCTACCTGGGAGTGAATAGGGTTACAGGTCTATCTAGGAGTGAATAGGGTTACAGGTCTATCTGGGAGTGAATAGGGTTACAGGTATATCTGGGAGTGAATAGAGTTAAAGGTCAATCACTCTGTCATACCTGGGAGTGAATAGGGTTACAGGTCTATCTGGGAGCTAATAGGGCTACAGGTCTACCTGGTAGTGAATAGGGTTACAGGTCAATCACTCTGTCATACCTGGGAGTGAATAGGGTTACAGGTCTATCTGGGAATGAATAGGGTTACAGGTCAATCACTCTGTCACACCTGGGTATGAATAGGGTTACAGGTCAATCTGGGAATGAATAGGGTTACAGGTCTATCTGGGAATGAATAGGGTTACAGGTCAATCACTCTGTCACACCTGGGAATGAATAGGGTTACAGGTCAATCACTCTGTCATACCTGGGAATGAATAGGGTTACAGGTCAATCACTCTGTCACACCTGGGAATGAATAGGGTTACAGGTTAATCTGGGAATGAATAGGGTTACAGGTCAATCACTCTGTCACACCTGGGAATGAATAGGGTTACAGGTCAATCTGGGAATGAATAGGGTTACAGGTCAATCTGGGAATGAATAGGGTTACAGGTCAATCTGGGTATGAATAGGGTTACAGGTCAATCACTCTGTCATACCTGGGAATGAATAGGGTTACAGGTCTATCTGGGAGTGAATAGGGTTACAGGTCTATTTGGGAGTGAATAGGGTTACAGGTCTACCTGGGAGTGAATAGGGTTACAGGTCTATCTGGGAGTGAATAGGGTTACAGGTCTATCTGGGAGTGAATAGGGTTACAGGTCAATCACTCTGTCATACCTGGGAGTGAATAGGGTTACAGGTCTACCTGGGAGTGAATAGGGTTACAGGTCATACCTGGGAGTGAATAGGGTTACAGGTCTATCTGGGAGTGAATAGTGTTACAGGTCTATCTGGGAGTGAATAGGGTTACAGGTCTATCTGGGAGTGAATAGGGTTACAGGTCTATCTGGGAGTGAATAGGGTTACAGGTCAATCACTCTGTCATACCTGGGAGTGAATAGGGTTACAGGTCAATCACTCTGTCATACCTGGGAGTGAATAGGTATCTGGGAGTGAATAGGGTTACAGGTCTATCTGGTAGTGAATACGGTTACAGGTCTATCTGGGAGTGAATAGGGTTACAGGTCTACCTGGGAGTGAATAGGGTTACAGGTCTATCTGGGAGTGAATAGGGTTACAGGTATCTGGGAGTGAATAGGCTTTTAATTCACTGTGTAACAGAGGCAGGTGAAACAGACAGACAGGTGAAACAGACAGATAGTTAGACAGACAGACAGGTGAAACAGACAGATAGTTAGACAGACAGACAGGTGAAACAGACAGGTGAAACAGACAGACAGGTGTAACAGGAAGACAGACAGGTGTTTATTTATTTTGTACCTTTATTTAACTAGGCAAGTCAGTTAAGAACAAATTCTTATTTTCAATGACGGCCTAGTGGGTTAACTGCCTGTTCAGGGGCAGAACAACAGATTTGTCCTTGTCAGCTCGGGGGTTTGAACTTGCAACCTTCCGGTTACTAGTCCAACGCTCTAACCACTAGGCTACCCTGCCGCCACTAGGCTACCTGTCTGTAACAGACAGACAGGTGTAACAGACAGACAGGTGTAACAGGAAGACAGACAGGTGAAACAGGAAGACAGACAGGTGTAACAGACAGAGGGGTGTAACAGGAAGACAGACAGGTGTAACAGACAGACAGACAGGTGTAACAGGAAGACAAACAGGTGTAACAGACAGACAGGTGAAACAGACATACAGGTGTAACAGGAAGAGAGACAGGTGTAACAAACAGACAGACAGGTGAAACAGACAGACAGGTGTAACAGACAGGTGTAACAGACAGACAGGTGTAACAGACAGACAGACAGACAGGTGTAACAGACAGACAGGTGTAACGGACAGACAGGTGTAACAGACAGACAGGTGTAACAGACAGACAGACAGGTGTAACAGACAGACAGGTGTAACAGACAGACAGGTGTAACGGACAGACAGGTGTAACAGACAGACAGGTGTAACAGACAGACAGACAGGTGTAACGGACAGACAGGTGTAACGGACAGACAGGTGTAACAGACAGACAGGTGTAACAGACAGACAGGTGACCTCTACCCACCCCTCTCCTCTGTTCTTGTCCTTGATCCAGTGGTGCAGTGTGTGGCTGTTGAACTGCAGCGCCCCCTTCAGGCCTCCTTTACACTGGATCTGCATGATGGTGTAGCTGTTCTTCACAACCTCTATCAGCCCCACACAGTCCCCTATAGACAGACAGCCATACGGTAACATCCTGTAGGGAGGGGTTAAATAGAGGTCAACACACAGTCCCCTATAGACAGACAGCCATACGGTAACATCCTGTAGGGAGGGGTTACCCTCCTCCCTCTGATCAATGTTTCAGTAGGTCTACACCCTGAAGTTTAACACTTGTGTACAACACACACACACACACACACACACACACACACACACACACACACACACACACACACACACACACACACACACACACACAAACACACAAACTGTTAGAGCTTCAGTCACTCTAAATGACTACAGGATGAAACAGCTGGCTCTCTGGATACAAATAATTTTATAAAATTGTCCAATAACTCCAACAATGAAAACACCGGACCATCTAGAACCAGCAGCAGACCACCCTGTATCCCACTATGTTAACCAGCAGACCACCCTGTATCCAACTGTGTTAACCAGCAGACCACCCTGTACCCCACTATGTTAACCAGCAGCAGACCACCCTGTACCCCACTATTTTAACCAGCAGCAGACCACCCTGTACCCCACTATGTTAACCAGCAGCAGACCACCCTGTATCCCACTATGTTAACCAGAAGCAGACCACCTGTACCCCACTATGTTAACCAGCAGCAGACCACCCTGTATCCCAGTGCTGGCTTTAACCAGCAGCAGACCACCCTGTACCCCACTGCTGGCTTTAACCAGCAGCAGACCACCCTGCATCCCACTGCTGTCTTTAACCAGCAGCAGACCACCCTGTAGCCCACTGTGTTAACCAGCAGCAGACCACCCTGTACCTCACTATGTTAACCAGCAGCAGACCACCCTGTATCCCACTATGTTAACCACCAGCAGACCACCCTGTACCCCACTGTGTTAACCAGCAACAGACCACCCTGGACCCCACTGTGTTAACCAGCAGCAGACCACCCTGCATCCCACTATGTTAACCAGCAGCAGACCACCGTGCATCCCACTGGCTTTAACCAGCAGCAGACCACCCTGTAGCCCACTGTGTTAACCAGCAGCAGACCACCCTGTACCTCACTATGTTAACCAGCAGCAGATCACCCTGTATCCCACTATGTTAACCACCAGCAGACCACCCTGTACCCCACTGTGTTAACCAGCAGCAGACCACCCTGTACCCCACTGTGTTAACCAGCAGCAGACCACCCTGTACCCCACTATGTGAACCAGCAGCAGACCACCCTGCATCCCACTGGCTTTAACCAGCAGCAGACCACCCTGTATCCCACTATGTTAACCAGCAGCAGACCACCCTGCACCCCACTATGTTAACCAGCAGACCACCCTGTATCCCACTGGCTTTAACCAGCAGCAGACCACCCTGTACCCTACTGCTGGCTTTAACCAGCAGACCACCCTGTACCCCACCGCTGGCTTTAACCAGCAGACCACCCTGTACCCCACTGCTGGCTTTAACCAGCAGACCACCCTGTACCCCACTGCTGTCTTTAACCAGCAGACCACCCTGTACCCCACTGCTGTCTTTAACCAGCAGACCACCCTGCATCCCACTGCTGTCTTTAACCAGCAGCAGACCACCCTGCATCCCACTGCTGTCTTTAACCAGCAGACCACCCTGTATCCCACTGTGTTAACCAGCAGCAGACCACCCTGTATCCCACTGTGTTAACCAGCAGCAGACCACCCTGCATCCCACTGCTGTCTTTAACCAGCAGACCACCCTGTATCCCACTGGCTTTAACCAGCAGCAGACCACCCTGCATCCCACTGCTGTCTTTAACCAGCAGCAGACCACCCTGCATCCCACTGCTGTCTTTAACCAGCAGCAGACCACCCTGCATCCCACTGTCTTTAACCAGCAGCAGACCACCCAGTATCCCACTGCTGGCTTTAACCAGCAGACCACCCTGCATCCCACTGCTGGCTTTAACCAGCAGACCACCCTGCATCCCACGGTGTTAACCAGCAGACCACCCTGCATTCCAATGCTGGCTTTAACCAGCAGACCACCCTGCATCCCACTGTGTTAACCACCAGCAGACCACCCTGCATCCCACTGCTGTCTTTAACCAGCAGCAGACCACCCTGCATCCCACTGCTGTCTTTAACCAGCAGACCACCCTGTATCCCACTGTGTTAACCAGCAGCAGACCACCCTGCATCCCACTGCTGTCTTTAACCAGCAGACCACCCTGTATCCCACTGGCTTTAACCACCAGCAGACAACCCTGCATCCCACTGCTGGCTTTAACCAGCAGCAGACCACCCAGTATCCCACTGTGTTAACCAGCAGCACATCACCCTGTATCCCACTGCTGGCTTTAACTAGCAGCAGACCACCCTGTATCCCACTGTCTTTAACCTGCAGACCACCCTGTATCCCACTGTCTTTAACCAGCAGACCACCCTGTATCCCACTGCTGGCTTTAACTAGCAGCAGACCACCCTGTATCCCACTGCTGGCTTTAACTAGCAGCAGACCACCCTGTATCCCACTGCTGGCTTTGACCAGCAGACCACCCTGTATCCCACTGTCTTTAACCAGCAGACCACCCT
Source organism: Oncorhynchus mykiss (assembly GCF_013265735.2). Classification (NCBI taxonomy): domain Eukaryota; kingdom Metazoa; phylum Chordata; class Actinopteri; order Salmoniformes; family Salmonidae; genus Oncorhynchus; species Oncorhynchus mykiss. The sequence continues at coordinate 63,798,710 of NC_048585.1, read as the reverse complement.
GTATCCCATTGCTGGCTTTAACCAGCAGACCACCCTCTATCCCACTGTCTTTAACCAGCAGCAGACCACCCTGTATCCCACTGCTGGCTTTAACCAGCAGACCACCCTGTATCCCACTGTCTTTAACCAGCAGCAGACCACCCTGCATCTCACTGCTGTCTTTAACCAGCAGACCACCCTGTACCCCACTATGTTAACCAGCAGCAGACCACCCTGCATCCCACTGTGTTAACCAGCAGCAGACCATCCTGTATCCCACTATGTTAACCAGCAGCAGACCACCCTGTATCCCACTGTGTTAACCAGCAGCAGACCACCCTGCATCCCACTGGCTGGAACCAGCAGCAGACCACCCTGTATCCCACTGCTGGCTGGAACCAGCAGCAGACCACCCTGTACCCCACTGCTGTCTTTGACCAGCAGACCACCCTGTATCCCACTGTCTTTAACCAGCAGACCACCCTGTATCCCATTGCTGGCTTTAACCAGCAGACCACCCTCTATCCCACTGTCTTTAACCAGCAGCAGACCACCCTGTACCCCACTGCTGTCTTTAACCAGCAGACCACCCTGTATCCCACTGCTGTCTTTAACCAGCAGAGCACCCTGTATCCCACTGCTGTCTTTAACCAGCAGACCACCCTGTATCCCACTGCTGTCTTTAACCAGCAGACCACCCTGTATCCCACTGCTGTCTTTAACCAGCAGACCACCCTGTATCCCACTGATGGTTAAACTGCTGGATTTAACCAGCAGCAGACCACCCTGTATCCCACTGCTGTCTTTAACCAGCAGACCACCCTGTATCCCACTGCTGTCTTTAACCAGCAGACCACCCTGTATCCCACTGGCTTTAACCAGCAGACCACCCTGTATCCCACAGGCTTTAACCAGCAGCAGACCACCCTGTATCCCACTGGCTTTAACCAGCAGACCAACCTGTATCCCACTGCTGTCTTTAACCAGCAGACCACCCTGTATCCCACTGCTGTCTTTAACCAGCAGACCACCCTGTATCCCACTGCTGGCTTTAACCAGCAGCAGACCACCCTGCATCCCACTGCTGTCTTTAACCAGCAGACCACCCTGTATCCCACTGGCTTTAACCAGCAGCAGACCACCCTGCATCCCACTGCTGTCTTTAACCAGCAGCAGACCACCCTGCATCCCACTGCTGTCTTTAACCAGCAGCAGACCACCCTGCATCCCACTGTCTTTAACCAGCAGCAGACCACCCTGTATCCCACTGTCTTTAACCAGCAGACCACCCTGTATCCCACTGCTGGCTTTAACTAGCAGCAGACCACCCTGTATCCCACTGCTGGCTTTAACTAGCAGCAGACCACCCTGTATCCCACTGCTGGCTTTGACCAGCAGACCACCCTGTATCCCACTGTCTTTAACCAGCAGACCACCCTGTATCCCATTGCTGTCTTTAACCAGCAGACCACCCTCTATCCCACTGTCTTTAACCAGCAGCAGACCACCCTGTATCCCACTGCTGGCTTTAACCAGCAGACCACCCTGTATCCCACTGTCTTTAACCAGCAGCAGACCACCCTGCATCTCACTGCTGTCTTTAACCAGCAGACCACCCTGTACCCCACTATGTTAACCAGCAGCAGACCACCCTGCATCCCACTGTGTTAACCAGCAGCAGACCATCCTGTATCCCACTATGTTAACCAGCAGCAGACCACCCTGTATCCCACTGTGTTAACCAGCAGCAGACCACCCTGCATCCCACTGGCTGGAACCAGCAGCAGACCACCCTGTATCCCACTGCTGGCTGGAACCAGCAGCAGACCACCCTGTACCCCACTGCTGTCTTTGACCAGCAGACCACCCTGTATCCCACTGTCTTTAACCAGCAGACCACCCTGTATCCCATTGCTGGCTTTAACCAGCAGACCACCCTCTATCCCACTGTCTTTAACCAGCAGCAGACCACCCTGTACCCCACTGCTGTCTTTAACCAGCAGACCACCCTGTATCCCACTGCTGTCTTTAACCAGCAGACCACCCTGTATCCCACTGCTGTCTTTAACCAGCAGACCACCCTGTATCCCACTGCTGTCTTTAACCAGCAGAGCACCCTGTATCCCACTGCTGTCTTTAACCAGCAGACCACCCTGTATCCCACTGCTGTCTTTAACCAGCAGACCACCCTGTATCCCACTGCTGTCTTTAACCAGCAGACCACCCTGTATCCCACTGATGGTTAAACTGCTGGATTTAACCAGCAGCAGACCACCCTGTATCCCACTGCTGTCTTTAACCAGCAGACCACCCTGTATCCCACTGCTGTCTTTAACCAGCAGACCACCCTGTATCCCACTGGCTTTAACCAGCAGACCACCCTGTATCCCACAGGCTTTAACCAGCAGCAGACCACCCTGTATCCCACTGCTGGCTGGAACCAGCAGCAGACCACCCTGTACCCCACTGCTGTCTTTGACCAGCAGACCACCCTGTATCCCACTGTCTTTAACCAGCAGACCACCCTGTATTCCATTGCTGGCTTTAACCAGCAGACCACCCTCTATCCCACTGTCTTTAACCAGCAGCAGACCACCCTGTACCCCACTGCTGTCTTTAACCAGCAGACCACCCTGTATCCCACTGCTGTCTTTAACCAGCAGACCACCCTGTATCCCACTGCTGTCTTTAACCAGCAGACCACCCTGTATCCCACTGCTGTCTTTAACCAGCAGAGCACCCTGTATCCCACTGCTGTCTTTAACCAGCAGACCACCCTGTATCCCACTGCTGTCTTTAACCAGCAGACCACCCTGTATCCCACTGATGGTTAAACTGCTGGATTTAACCAGCAGCAGACCACCCTGTATCCCACTGCTGTCTTTAACCAGCAGACCACCCTGTATCCCACTGCTGTCTTTAACCAGCAGACCACCCTGTATCCCACTGGCTTTAACCAGCAGACCACCCTGTATCCCACAGGCTTTAACCAGCAGCAGACCACCCTGTATCCCACTGGCTTTAACCAGCAGACCAACCTGTATCCCACTGCTGTCTTTAACCAGCAGACCACCCTGTATCCCACTGCTGTCTTTAACCAGCAGACCACCCTGTATCCCACTGCTGGCTTTAACCAGCAGCAGACCACCCTGCATCCCACTGCTGTCTTTAACCAGCAGACCACCCTGTATCCCACTGGCTTTAACCAGCAGCAGACCACCCTGCATCCCACTGCTGTCTTTAACCAGCAGCAGACCACCCTGCATCCCACTGCTGTCTTTAACCAGCAGCAGACCACCCTGCATCCCACTGTCTTTAACCAGCAGCAGACCACCCTGTATCCCACTGTCTTTAACCAGCAGACCACCCTGTATCCCACTGCTGGCTTTAACTAGCAGCAGACCACCCTGTATCCCACTGCTGGCTTTAACTAGCAGCAGACCACCCTGTATCCCACTGCTGGCTTTGACCAGCAGACCACCCTGTATCCCACTGTCTTTAACCAGCAGACCACCCTGTATCCCATTGCTGTCTTTAACCAGCAGACCACCCTCTATCCCACTGTCTTTAACCAGCAGCAGACCACCCTGTATCCCACTGCTGGCTTTAACCAGCAGACCACCCTGTATCCCACTGTCTTTAACCAGCAGCAGACCACCCTGCATCTCACTGCTGTCTTTAACCAGCAGACCACCCTGTACCCCACTATGTTAACCAGCAGCAGACCACCCTGCATCCCACTGTGTTAACCAGCAGCAGACCATCCTGTATCCCACTATGTTAACCAGCAGCAGACCACCCTGTATCCCACTGTGTTAACCAGCAGCAGACCACCCTGCATCCCACTGGCTGGAACCAGCAGCAGACCACCCTGTATCCCACTGCTGGCTGGAACCAGCAGCAGACCACCCTGTACCCCACTGCTGTCTTTGACCAGCAGACCACCCTGTATCCCACTGTCTTTAACCAGCAGACCACCCTGTATCCCATTGCTGGCTTTAACCAGCAGACCACCCTCTATCCCACTGTCTTTAACCAGCAGCAGACCACCCTGTACCCCACTGCTGTCTTTAACCAGCAGACCACCCTGTATCCCACTGCTGTCTTTAACCAGCAGACCACCCTGTATCCCACTGCTGTCTTTAACCAGCAGACCACCCTGTATCCCACTGCTGTCTTTAACCAGCAGAGCACCCTGTATCCCACTGCTGTCTTTAACCAGCAGACCACCCTGTATCCCACTGCTGTCTTTAACCAGCAGACCACCCTGTATCCCACTGCTGTCTTTAACCAGCAGACCACCCTGTATCCCACTGATGGTTAAACTGCTGGATTTAACCAGCAGCAGACCACCCTGTATCCCACTGCTGTCTTTAACCAGCAGACCACCCTGTATCCCACTGCTGTCTTTAACCAGCAGACCACCCTGTATCCCACTGGCTTTAACCAGCAGACCACCCTGTATCCCACAGGCTTTAACCAGCAGCAGACCACCCTGTATCCCACTGCTGGCTGGAACCAGCAGCAGACCACCCTGTACCCCACTGCTGTCTTTGACCAGCAGACCACCCTGTATCCCACTGTCTTTAACCAGCAGACCACCCTGTATTCCATTGCTGGCTTTAACCAGCAGACCACCCTCTATCCCACTGTCTTTAACCAGCAGCAGACCACCCTGTACCCCACTGCTGTCTTTAACCAGCAGACCACCCTGTATCCCACTGCTGTCTTTAACCAGCAGACCACCCTGTATCCCACTGCTGTCTTTAACCAGCAGACCACCCTGTATCCCACTGCTGTCTTTAACCAGCAGAGCACCCTGTATCCCACTGCTGTCTTTAACCAGCAGACCACCCTGTATCCCACTGCTGTCTTTAACCAGCAGACCACCCTGTATCCCACTGCTGTCTTTAACCAGCAGACCACCCTGTATCCCACTGATGGTTAAACTGCTGGATTTAACCAGCAGCAGACCACCCTGTATCCCACTGCTGTCTTTAACCAGCAGACCACCCTGTATCCCACTGCTGTCTTTAACCAGCAGACCACCCTGTATCCCACTGGCTTTAACCAGCAGACCACCCTGTATCCCACAGGCTTTAACCAGCAGCAGACCACCCTGTATCCCACTGGCTTTAACCAGCAGACCAACCTGTATCCCACTGCTGTCTTTAACCAGCAGACCACCCTGTATCCCACTGCTGTCTTTAACCAGCAGACCACCCTGTATCCCACTGGCTTCAACCAGCAGACCACCCTGTATCCCACAGGTTTTAACCAGCAGCAGACCACCCTGTATCCCACTGGCTTTAACCAGCAGACCACCCTGTATCCCACTGCTGGCTTTAACCAGCAGCAGACCACCCTGCATCCCACTGCTGTCTTTAACCAGCAGCAGACCACCCTGCATCCCACTGTCTTTAACCAGCAGCAGACCACCCAGTATCCCACTGCTGGCTTTAACCAGCAGACCACCCTGCATCCCACTGCTGGCTTTAACCAGCAGACCACCCTGCATCCCACAGTGTTAACCAGCAGACCACCCTGCATTCCAATGCTGGCTTTAACCAGCAGACCACCCTGCATCCCACTGTGTTAACCACCAGCAGACCACCCTGCATCCCACTGCTGTCTTTAACCAGCAGCAGACCACCCTGCATCCCACTGCTGTCTTTAACCAGCAGACCACCCTGTATCCCACTGTGTTAACCAGCAGCAGACCACCCTGTATCCCACTGTGTTAACCAGAAGCAGACCACCCTGCATCCCACTGCTGTCTTTAACCAGCAGACCACCCTGTATCCCACTGGCTTTAACCACCAGCAGACCACCCTGCATCCCACTGCTGGCTTTAACCAGCAGCAGACCACCCTGTATCCCACTGTGTTAACCAGCAGCACATCACCCTGTATCCCACTGCTGGCTTTAACTAGCAGCAGACCACCCTGTATCCCACTGTCTTTAACCAGCAGACCACCCTGTATCCCACTGTCTTTAACCAGCAGCAGACCACCCTGCATCTCACTGCTGTCTTTAACCAGCAGACCACCCTGTACCCCACTATGTTAACCAGCAGCAGACCACCCTGCATCCCACTGTGTTAACCAGCAGCAGACCATCCTGTATCCCACTATGTTAACCAGCAGCAGACCACCCTGTATCCCACTGTGTTAACCAGCAGCAGACCACCCTGCATCCCACTGGCTGGAACCAGCAGCAGACCACCCTGTACCCCACTGCTGTCTTTGACCAGCAGACCACCCTGTATCCCACTGTCTTTAACCAGCAGACCACCCTGTATCCCATTGCTGGCTTTAACCAGCAGACCACCCTCTATCCCACTGTCTTTAACCAGCAGCAGACCACCCTGTACCCCACTGCTGTCTTTAACCAGCAGACCACCCTGTATCCCACTGCTGTCTTTAACCAGCAGACCACCCTGTATCCCACTGCTGTCTTTAACCAGCAGACCACCCTGTATCCCACTGCTGTCTTTAACCAGCAGAGCACCCTGTATCCCACTGCTGTCTTTAACCAGCAGACCACCCTGTATCCCACTGCTGTCTTTAACCAGCAGACCACCCTGTATCCCACTGCTGTCTTTAACCAGCAGACCACCCTGTATCCCACTGATGGTTAAACTGCTGGATTTAACCAGCAGCAGACCACCCTGTATCCCACTGCTGTCTTTAACCAGCAGACCACCCTGTATCCCACTGCTGTCTTTAACCAGCAGACCACCCTGTATCCCACTGGCTTTAACCAGCAGACCACCCTGTATCCCACAGGCTTTAACCAGCAGCAGACCACCCTGTATCCCACTGCTGGCTGGAACCAGCAGCAGACCACCCTGTACCCCACTGCTGTCTTTGACCAGCAGACCACCCTGTATCCCACTGTCTTTAACCAGCAGACCACCCTGTATTCCATTGCTGGCTTTAACCAGCAGACCACCCTCTATCCCACTGTCTTTAACCAGCAGCAGACCACCCTGTACCCCACTGCTGTCTTTAACCAGCAGACCACCCTGTATCCCACTGCTGTCTTTAACCAGCAGACCACCCTGTATCCCACTGCTGTCTTTAACCAGCAGACCACCCTGTATCCCACTGCTGTCTTTAACCAGCAGAGCACCCTGTATCCCACTGCTGTCTTTAACCAGCAGACCACCCTGTATCCCACTGCTGTCTTTAACCAGCAGACCACCCTGTATCCCACTGCTGTCTTTAACCAGCAGACCACCCTGTATCCCACTGATGGTTAAACTGCTGGATTTAACCAGCAGCAGACCACCCTGTATCCCACTGCTGTCTTTAACCAGCAGACCACCCTGTATCCCACTGCTGTCTTTAACCAGCAGACCACCCTGTATCCCACTGGCTTTAACCAGCAGACCACCCTGTATCCCACAGGCTTTAACCAGCAGCAGACCACCCTGTATCCCACTGGCTTTAACCAGCAGACCAACCTGTATCCCACTGCTGTCTTTAACCAGCAGACCACCCTGTATCCCACTGCTGTCTTTAACCAGCAGACCACCCTGTATCCCACTGGCTTCAACCAGCAGACCACCCTGTATCCCACAGGTTTTAACCAGCAGCAGACCACCCTGTATCCCACTGGCTTTAACCAGCAGACCACCCTGTATCCCACTGCTGGCTTTAACCAGCAGCAGACCACCCTGCATCCCACTGCTGTCTTTAACCAGCAGCAGACCACCCTGCATCCCACTGTCTTTAACCAGCAGCAGACCACCCAGTATCCCACTGCTGGCTTTAACCAGCAGACCACCCTGCATCCCACTGCTGGCTTTAACCAGCAGACCACCCTGCATCCCACAGTGTTAACCAGCAGACCACCCTGCATTCCAATGCTGGCTTTAACCAGCAGACCACCCTGCATCCCACTGTGTTAACCACCAGCAGACCACCCTGCATCCCACTGCTGTCTTTAACCAGCAGCAGACCACCCTGCATCCCACTGCTGTCTTTAACCAGCAGACCACCCTGTATCCCACTGTGTTAACCAGCAGCAGACCACCCTGTATCCCACTGTGTTAACCAGAAGCAGACCACCCTGCATCCCACTGCTGTCTTTAACCAGCAGACCACCCTGTATCCCACTGGCTTTAACCACCAGCAGACCACCCTGCATCCCACTGCTGGCTTTAACCAGCAGCAGACCACCCTGTATCCCACTGTGTTAACCAGCAGCACATCACCCTGTATCCCACTGCTGGCTTTAACTAGCAGCAGACCACCCTGTATCCCACTGTCTTTAACCAGCAGACCACCCTGTATCCCACTGTCTTTAGCAGCAGACCACCCTGTATCCCACTGCTGGCTTTAACTAGCAGCAGACCACCCTGTATCCCACTGCTGGCTTTAACTAGCAGCAGACCACCCTGTATCCCACTGCTGGCTTTGACCAGCAGACCACCCTGTATCCCACGGTCTTTAACCAGCAGACCACCCTGTATCCCATTGCTGGCTTTAACCAGCAGACCACCCTCTATCCCACTGTCTTTAACCAGCAGCAGACCACCCTGTATCCCACTGCTGGCTTTAACCAGCAGACCACCCTGTATCCCACTGTCTTTAACCAGCAGCAGACCACCCTGCATCTCACTGCTGTCTTTAACCAGGAGACCACCCTGTACCCCACTGTGTTAACCAGCAGCAGACCATCTTGTATCCCACTATGTTAACCAGCAGCAGACCACCCTGTATCCCACTGTGTTAACCAGCAGCAGACCACCCTGCATCCCACTGGCTGGAACCAGCAGCAGACCACCCTGTATCCCACTGCTGGCTGGAACCAGCAGCAGACCACCCTGTACCCCACTGCTGTCTTTGACCAGCAGACCACCCTGTATCCCACTGTCTTTAACCAGCAGACCACCCTGTATCCCATTGCTGGCTTTAACCAGCAGACCACCCTCTATCCCACTGTCTTTAACCAGCAGCAGACCACCCTGTACCCCACTGCTGTCTTTAACCAGCAGACCACCCTGTATCCCACTGCTGTCTTTAACCAGCAGACCACCCTGTATCCCACTGCTGTCTTTAACCAGCAGACCACCCTGTATCCCACTGCTGTCTTTAACCAGCAGAGCACCCTGTATCCCACTGCTGTCTTTAACCAGCAGACCACCCTGTATCCCACTGCTGTCTTTAACCAGCAGACCACCCTGTATCCCACTGCTGTCTTTAACCAGCAGACCACCCTGTATCCCACTGGCTTTAACCAGCAGACCACCCTGTATCCCACAGGCTTTAACCAGCAGCAGACCACCCTGTATCCCACTGGCTTTAACCAGCAGACCACCCTGTATCCCACTGCTGGCTTTAACCAGCAGCAGACCACCCTGTATCCCACTGGCTTTAACCAGCAGACCACCCTGCACCCCACTGTCTTTAACCAGCAGCAGACCACCCTGTAACCCACTGCTGTCTTTAACCAGCAGACCACCCTGTATCCCACTGTCTTTAACCAGCATACCACCCTGCATACCACCGCTGGCTTGCTTCTGAAGCTAAGCAGGGTTGGTCCTGGTCAGTCTCTGGATGGGAGACCAGATGCTGCTGGAAGTGGTTTTGGAGGGCCAGTAGGGGTTCCCTCTGGTCTAAAGAGAATCCAGGTCAGTGAAGAGTACTCTTCCCTCTGGAGTAAAGAGACCCCAGGGCAGTGAAGAGTACTCTTCCCTCTGGACTCTTCCCTCAGTCCTACAGGCCCTAGTTTCTACCTTCTTAACAACACTATCAACAAGGCAGGCCCTAGTTTCTACCTTCTTAACAACACTATCAACAAGGCAGGCCCTAGTTTCTACCTTCTTAACAACACTATGAACAAGGCAGGTCCTACAGGCCCTAGTTTCTACCTTCTTAACAACACTATCAACAAGGCAGACCCTAGTTTCTACCCTCTTAACAACACTATCAACAAGGCAGGCCCTAGTTTCTACCTTCTTAACAACACTATGAACAGGGCAGGTCCTACAGGCCCTAGTTTCTACCTTAACAACACTATCAACAAGGCAGGTCCTACAGGCCCTAGTTTCTACCTTCTTAACAACACTATCAACAAGGCAGGTCCTACAGGCCCTAGTTTCTACCTTCTTAACAACACTATGAACAAGGCAGGTCCTACAGGCCCTAGTTTCTACCTTCTTAACAACATTATCAACAAGGCAGGTCCTACAGGCCCTAGTTTCTACCTTCTTAACAACACTATCAACAAGGCAGGTCCTACAGGCCCTAGTTTCTACCTTCTTAACAACACTATCAACAAGGCAGGCCCTAGTTTCTACCCTCTAAACAACACTATCAACAAGGCAGGCCCTAGTTTCTACCTTCTTAACAACACTATGAACAAGGCAGGTCCTACATGCCCTAGTTTCTACCTTCTTAACAACACTATGAACAGGGCAGGTCCTACAGGCCCTAGTTTCTACCTTCTTAACAGCACTATCAACAAGGCAGGTCCTACAGGCCCTAGTTTTGTAACAACATAAACTCTGTCCTGATAACATAAACTCTGTCCTGATAACATGACTAAACTCTGTCCTGATAACATAAACTCTGTCCTGATAACATAAACTCTGTCCTGATAACATGACTAAACTCTGTCCTGATAACATAAACTCTGTCCTGATAACATGACTAAACTCTGTCCTGATAACATAAACTCTGTCCTGATAACATAAACTCTGTCCTGATAACATGACTAAACTCTGTCCTGATAACATAAACTCTGATAAACTCTTGTCCAGCTCGCTAACAATCGGCAAAACTAAAGCTAGACAGTCAGGAAGCATAAAACATTTTTAAAAACGATGGACAGAGGACTATTTTGGGACCTCAATTTGACAGCCCCCCCCCTTCTGTGCTTTATGTCCAGTCGTGTGTGTGTGTGTGTGTGTGTGTGTGTGTGTGTGTGTGTGTGTGTGTGTGTGTGTGTGTGTGTGTGTGTGTGTGTGTGTTCTTACCTTAGGTCTAATCCCTGGTTCTGCCAGATATTCTCCATTATTTTAATTATCTGCAGAGTCAACATGTCCTGGCGTAGATCTACACGCACAGAAACACAGATCAGAGGATGATTTAGGGAGAGTCAAACACAGATCAGAGGATGTTTTAGGAAGAGTCAAACACAGATCAGAGGATGTTTTAGGGAGAGTCAAACACAGATCAGAGGATGTTTTAGGAAGAGTCAAACACAGATCAGAGGATGATTTAGGGAGAGTCAAACAGATCAGAGGATGTTTTAGGAAGAGTCAAACACAGATCAGAGGATGATTTAGGGAGAGTCAAACACAGATCAGGGGATGTTTTAGGAAGAGTCAAACACAGATCAGAGGATGATTTAGGGAGAGTCAAACAGATCAGAGGATGTTTTAGGGAGAGTCAAACACAGATCAGAGGATGTTTTAGGGAGAGTCAAACACAGATCAGAGGATGATTTAGGGAGAGTCAAACAGATCAGAGGATGTTTTAGGGAGAGTCAAACACAGATCAGAGGATGTTTTAGGGAGAGTCAAACACAGATCAGAGGATGATTTAGGGAGAGTCAAACACAGATCAGGGGATGTTTTAGGGAGAGTCAAACAGATCAGAGGATGTTTTAGGGAGAGTCAAACAGATCAGAGGATGTTTTAGGGAGAGTCAAACACAGATCAGAGGATGTTTTAGGGAGAGTCAAACACAGATCAGAGGATGATTTAGGGAGAGTCAAACACAGATCAGGGGATGTTTTAGGGAGAGTCAAACACAGATCAGAGGATGTTTTAGGGAGAGTCAAACACAGATCAGAGGATGTTTTAGGGAGAGTCAAACACAGATCAGAGGATGTTTTAGGGAGAGTCAAACACAGATCAGAGGATGTTTTAGGGAGTCAAACAGATCAGAGGATGTTTTAGTTCAAAGTTCTGATATCAATAGTGCTATTACATAAACATTGTATAAATAGTAGTACATAAACATATACACTCCACTCCCGAAACACACACACACACACGAGCACGCACACAAACACACAAACACACGCACAAACACGCACTGCACACACACACACACACACACACACACACACACACACACACACACACACACACACACACACACACACACACACACACACACACACACACACACACACACACACACACACACACACACACACACACACAAACAATAACATACACAGCCTACACCCCTCCATCCCCCTCACCATCTCCGTTCTTGAAGATGACCTCGTTGTTAGTAAACAGTAGTTCACTCATGATGTCAGGGTTATCCCAGTTCAGCCACAGAGGACGCTTTGCTGAAGACATGATCCTACACTCCTCTAACCTGGGGGAGGGAGAGAACACAGATCAGCCACAGAGAACGCTTTGCTTAAGACATGATCCTACACTCCTCTAACCTGGGGGAGGGAGAGAACACAGATCAGCCACAGAGAACGCTTTGCTGAAGACATTATCATGACCTCTAACCTTCGCTGGTCATACGGCTCCCTGGGCCAACAGGTAGAGCGCTCGCTCCAGCAGTATTTTGATCCCAAATGGCCCCTTGACCTGGATCCCAAAAGGCCCCTTGACTTGGATCCCAAATGGCCCCTTGACCTGGATCCCAAAAGGCCCCTTGACTTGGATCCCAAATGGCCCCTTGACCTGGATCCCAAAAGGCCCCTTGACTTGGATCCCAAAAGGTCCCTTGACCTGGATCCCAAAAGGCCCCTTGACCTGGATCCCAAAAGGCCCCTTGACTTGGATCCCAAAAGGTCCCTTGACCTGGATCCCAAAAGGCCCCTTGACTTGGATCCCAAAAGGTCCCTTGACCTGGATCCCAAAAGGTCGCTTGACCTGGATCCCAAATGGCCCCTTGACCTGGATCCCAAAAGGCCCCTTGACTTGGATCCCAAATGGCCCCTTGACCTGGATCCCAAAAGGCCCCTTGACTTGGATCCCAAAAGGTCCCTTGACCTGGATCCCAAAAGGCCCCTTGACCTGGATCCCAAAAGGCCCCTTGACTTGGATCCCAAAAGGTCCCTTGACCTGGATCCCAAAAGGCCCCTTGACTTGGATCCCAAAAGGTCCCTTGACTTGGATCCCAAAAGGCCCCTTGACTTGGATCCCAAAAGGTCCCTTGACCTGGATCCCAAAAGGTCCCTTGACCTGGATCCCAAAAGGCCCCTTGACTTGGATCCCAAAAGGTCCCTTGACCTGGATCCCAAATGGCCCCTTGACCTGGATCCCAAAAGGCCCCTTGACTTGGATCCCAAAAGGCCCCTTGACCTGGATCCCAAATGGCCCCTTGACCTGGATCCCAAATGGCCGCCTGGGCCCGAGCAGGGACGCCCAGCCCAAAATGGCCGCCGCTGCACCAAAGCTGGAGAGCCAGGCGCCCCCCGGGGCTAAGAGACCTTGAGGTCGCAGAAGGGATGGCTGTCTTCATGGGGTGAGAACCGGGCATGTGAAGGACCCAGCATCCTCTAAATAGTCTGTTAACTAATATCTGCACACAGGTAACATAACCTGACTATCCCCAGGAGTCTCCGCCTTGTTTCTCTAGTTGTCAAAAAACAGGTTTCTGAAATTGCACTGGCACCTGTCTGGCAGACCTGGAACCGAAGGCCCCAACACCCACGGACCCTCAGGGGTCGGCCACAGGGGGAAACCAGTGGTACCTGTCGTAGTCTGTTAGAGCAGGTGGTCTGTTAGAGCAGATAGTCTGTTAGAGCAGGTAGTCTGTTAGAGCAGGTAGTCTGTTAGAGCAGATAGTCTGTTAGAGCAGGTAGTCTGTTAGAGCAGATAGTCTGTTAGAGCAGATAGTCTGTTAGAGCAGGTAGTCTGTTAGAGCAGATAGTCTGTTAGAGCAGGTAGTCTGTTAGAGCAAGTAGTCTGTTAGAGCAGATAGTCTGTTAGAGCAGGTAGTCTGTTAGAGCAGATAGTCTGTTAGAGCAGGTAGTCTGTTAGAGCAGGTAGTCTGTTAGAGCAGATAGTCTGTTAGAGCAGGTAGTCTGTTAGAGCAGATAGTCTGTTACGGCAGATAGTCTGTTAGAGCAGGTAGTCTGTTAGAGCAGATAGTCTGTTAGAGCAGGTAGTCTGTTAGAGCAGGTAGTCTGTTAGAGCAGGTAGTCTGTTAGAGCAGGTAGTCTGTTAGAGCAGGTAGTCTGTTAGAGCAGGTAGTCTGTTAGAGCAGGTAGTCTGTTAAAGCAGGTAGTCTGTTAGAGCAGGTAGTCTGTTAAAGCAGGTAGTCTGTTAGAGCAGGTAGTCTGTTAGAGCAGGTAGTCTGTTAGAGCAGGTAGTCTGTTAGAGCAGGTAGTCTGTTAGAGCAGGTAGTCTGTTAAAGCAGGTAGTCTGTTAGAGCAGGTAGTCTGTTAAAGCAGGTAGTCTGTTAGAGCAGGTAGTCT
>NC_048585.1:63739322-63779322 GCF_013265735.2 Oncorhynchus mykiss | reverse complement strand
TAAATCTAGTAGTAGTGGATTATAAATCTAATAGTAGTGGATTATAAATCTAGTAGTAGTGGATTATAAATCTAGTAGTAGTGGATTATAAATCTAATAGTAGTGGATTATAAATCTAATAGTAGTGGATTATAAATCTAATAGTAGTGGATTATAAATCTAGTAGTAGTGGATTATAAATCTAATAGTAGTGGATTATAAATCTAGTAGTAGTGGATTATAAATCTAATAGTAGTGGATTATAAATCTAATAGTAGTGGATTATAAATCTAATAGTAGTGGACTATAAATCTAATAGTAGTGGATTATAAATCTAATAGTAGTGGATTATAAATCTAGTAGTAGTGGATTATAAATCTAATAGTAGTGGATTATAAATCTAGTAGTAGTGGATTATAAATCTAGTAGTAGTGGATTATAAATCTAGTAGTAGTGGATTATAAATCTAGTAGTAGTGGATTATAAATCTAGTAGTAGTGGATTATAAATCTAGTAGTAGTGGATTATAAATCTAATAGTAGTGGATTATAAATCTAGTAGTAGTGGATTATAAATCTAATAGTAGTGGATTATAAATCTAATAGTAGTGGATTATAAATCTAGTAGTAGTGGATTATAAATCTAATAGTAGTGGATTATAAATCTAGTAGTAGTGGATTATAAATCTAATAGTAGTGGATTATAAATCTAATAGTAGTGGATTATAAATCTAATAGTAGTGGATTATAAATCTAACAGTAGTGGATTATAAATCTAGTAGTAGTGGATTATAAATCTAATAGTAGTGGATTATAAATCTAATAGTAGTGGATTATAAATCTAGTAGTAGTGGATTATAAATCTAGTAGTAGTGGATTATAAATCTAATAGTAGTGGATTATAAATCTAATAGTAGTGGATTATAAATCTAATAGTAGTGGATTATAAATCTAATAGTAGTGGATTATAAATCTAGTAGTAGTGGATTATAAATCTAATAGTAGTGGATTATAAATCTAGTAGTAGTGGATTATAAATCTAGTAGTAGTGGATTATAAATCTAATAGTAGTGGATTATAAATCTAATAGTAGTGGATTATAAATCTAATAGTAGTGGATTATAAATCTAGTAGTAGTGGATTATAAATCTAATAGTAGTGGATTATAAATCTAGTAGTAGTGGATTATAAATCTAATAGTAGTGGATTATAAATCTAATAGTAGTGGATTATAAATCTAATAGTAGTGGACTATAAATCTAATAGTAGTGGATTATAAATCTAATAGTAGTGGATTATAAATCTAGTAGTAGTGGATTATAAATCTAATAGTAGTGGATTATAAATCTAGTAGTAGTGGATTATAAATCTAGTAGTAGTGGATTATAAATCTAGTAGTAGTGGATTATAAATCTAGTAGTAGTGGATTATAAATCTAGTAGTAGTGGATTATAAATCTAGTAGTAGTGGATTATAAATCTAATAGTAGTGGATTATAAATCTAGTAGTAGTGGATTATAAATCTAATAGTAGTGGATTATAAATCTAATAGTAGTGGATTATAAATCTAGTAGTAGTGGATTATAAATCTAATAGTAGTGGATTATAAATCTAGTAGTAGTGGATTATAAATCTAATAGTAGTGGATTATAAATCTAATAGTAGTGGATTATAAATCTAATAGTAGTGGATTATAAATCTAACAGTAGTGGATTATAAATCTAGTAGTAGTGGATTATAAATCTAATAGTAGTGGATTATAAATCTAATAGTAGTGGATTATAAATCTAATAGTAGTGGATTATAAATCTAATAGTAGTGGATTATAAATCTAATAGTAGTGGATTATAAATCTAATAGTAGTGGATTATAAATCTAATAGTAGTGGATTATAAATCTAGTAGTAGTGGATTATAAATCTAATAGTAGTGGATTATAAATCTAGTAGTAGTGGATTATAAATCTAGTAGTAGTGGATTATAAATCTAATAGTAGTGGATTATAAATCTAATAGTAGTGGATTATAAATCTAGTAGTAGTGGATTATAAATCTAGTAGTAGTGGATTATAAATCTAATAGTAGTGGATTATAAATCTAGTAGTAGTGGATTATAAATCTAGTAGTAGTGGATTATAAATCTAATAGTAGTGGACTATAAATCTAATAGTAGTGGATTATAAATCTAATAGTAGTGGATTATAAATCTAATAGTAGTGGATTATAAATCTAGTAGTAGTGGATTATAAATCTAATAGTAGTGGATTATAAATCTAGTAGTAGTGGATTATAAATCTAATAGTAGTGGATTATAAATCTAATAGTAGTGGATTATAAATCTAGTAGTAGTGGATTATAAATCTAATAGTAGTGGATTATAAATCTAATAGTAGTGGATTATAAATCTAGTAGTAGTGGATTATAAATCTAGTAGTAGTGGATTATAAATCTAATAGTAGTGGATTATAAATCTAGTAGTAGTGGATTATAAATCTAGTAGTAGTGGATTATAAATCTAATAGTAGTGGACTATAAATCTAATAGTAGTGGATTATAAATCTAATAGTAGTGGATTATAAATCTAATAGTAGTGGATTATAAATCTAGTAGTAGTGGATTATAAATCTAATAGTAGTGGATTATAAATCTAGTAGTAGTGGATTATAAATCTAATAGTAGTGGATTATAAATCTAATAGTAGTGGATTATAAATCTAATAGTAGTGGACTATAAATCTAATAGTAGTGGATTATAAATCTAATAGTAGTGGATTATAAATCTAGTAGTAGTGGATTATAAATCTAATAGTAGTGGATTATAAATCTAGTAGTAGTGGATTATAAATCTAGTAGTAGTGGATTATAAATCTAGTAGTAGTGGATTATAAATCTAGTAGTAGTGGATTATAAATCTAGTAGTAGTGGATTATAAATCTAGTAGTAGTGGATTATAAATCTAATAGTAGTGGATTATAAATCTAGTAGTAGTGGATTATAAATCTAATAGTAGTGGATTATAAATCTAATAGTAGTGGATTATAAATCTAGTAGTAGTGGATTATAAATCTAATAGTAGTGGATTATAAATCTAGTAGTAGTGGATTATAAATCTAATAGTAGTGGATTATAAATCTAATAGTAGTGGATTATAAATCTAATAGTAGTGGATTATAAATCTAATAGTAGTGGATTATAAATCTAGTAGTAGTGGATTATAAATCTAATAGTAGTGGATTATAAATCTAATAGTAGTGGATTATAAATCTAATAGTAGTGGATTATAAATCTAATAGTAGTGGATTATAAATCTAATAGTAGTGGATTATAAATCTAATAGTAGTGGATTATAAATCTAATAGTAGTGGATTATAAATCTAGTAGTAGTGGATTATAAATCTAATAGTAGTGGATTATAAATCTAGTAGTAGTGGATTATAAATCTAGTAGTAGTGGATTATAAATCTAATAGTAGTGGATTATAAATCTAATAGTAGTGGATTATAAATCTAGTAGTAGTGGATTATAAATCTAGTAGTAGTGGATTATAAATCTAATAGTAGTGGATTATAAATCTAGTAGTAGTGGATTATAAATCTAGTAGTAGTGGATTATAAATCTAATAGTAGTGGACTATAAATCTAATAGTAGTGGATTATAAATCTAATAGTAGTGGATTATAAATCTAATAGTAGTGGATTATAAATCTAATAGTAGTGGATTATAAATCTAATAGTAGTGGATTATAAATCTAATAGTAGTGGATTATAAATCTAATAGTAGTGGATTATAAATCTAATAGTAGTGGATTATAAATCTAGTAGTAGTGGATTATAAATCTAATAGTAGTGGATTATAAATCTAATAGTAGTGGATTATAAATCTAGTAGTAGTGGATTATAAATCTAATAGTAGTGGATTATAAATCTAATAGTAGTGGATTATAAATCTAATAGTAGTGGATTATAAATCTAGTAGTAGTGGATTATAAATCTAATAGTAGTGGATTATAAATCTAATAGTAGTGGATTATAAATCTAATAGTAGTGGATTATAAATCTAATAGTAGTGGATTATAAATCTAATAGTAGTGGATTATAAATCTAATAGTAGTGGATTATAAATCTAATAGTAGTGGATTATAAATCTAATAGTAGTGGATTATAAATCTAATAGTAGTGGATTATAAATCTAATAGTAGTGGATTATAAATCTAGTAGTAGTGGATTATAAATCTAATAGTAGTGGATTATAAATCTAATAGTAGTGGATTATAAATCTAGTAGTAGTGGATTATAAATCTAGTAGTAGTGGATTATAAATCTAATAGTAGTGGATTATAAATCTAATAGTAGTGGATTATAAATCTAATAGTAGTGGATTATAAATCTAGTAGTAGTGGATTATAAATCTAGTAGTAGTGGATTATAAATCTAATAGTAGTGGATTATAAATCTAATAGTAGTGGATTATAAATCTAATAGTAGTGGATTATAAATCTAGTAGTAGTGGATTATAAATCTAATAGTAGTGGATTATAAATCTAATAGTAGTGGATTATACATCTAATAGTTGTGGATTATAAATCTAATAGTAGTGGATTATAAATCTAATAGTAGTGGATTATAAATCTAGTAGTAGTGGATTATAAATCTAATAGTAGTGGATTATAAATCTAATAGTAGTGGATTATAAATCTAGTAGTAGTGGATTATAAATCTAATAGTAGTGGATTATAAATCTAATAGTAGTGGATTATAAATCTAATAGTAGTGGATTATAAATCTAATAGTAGTGGATTATAAATCTAATAGTAGTGGATTATAAATCTAATAGTAGTGGATTATAAATCTAGTAGTAGTGGATTATAAATCTAATAGTAGTGGATTATAAATCTAGTAGTAGTGGATTATAAATCTAGTAGTAGTGGATTATAAATCTAATAGTAGTGGATTATAAATCTAGTAGTAGTAATCTAAAAGAATCCCGGAACCAAGCACAGCGTTGAGTCAATAAAGTAGCTATATGTATAATGACAAAGTTATATGAGCTACGGTGCTCATTAAGTAGCAATATGAGCTACGGTGCTCATTAAGTAGATATA
This sequence comes from Oncorhynchus mykiss, assembly GCF_013265735.2. NCBI lineage: Eukaryota > Metazoa > Chordata > Actinopteri > Salmoniformes > Salmonidae > Oncorhynchus > Oncorhynchus mykiss. The sequence continues at coordinate 63,774,246 of NC_048585.1, read as the reverse complement.
TGAGCTACGGTGCTCATTAAGTAGCAATATGAGCTATGGTGCTCATTAAGTAGATATATGAGCTACGGTGCTCATTAAGTAGCTACAGTTGAAGTTGGAAATGGACATACAACACTTAGTTTGGAGTCATTAAAACTCATTTTTCAACGACTCCACAAATGTCTTGTTAACAAACTATAGTTTTGGCAAGTCGGTTAGGACATCTACTTTGTGCATGACACAAGTCATTTTTACAACAATTTACAGACAGATTATTTCACTTATAATTCACTGTATCACAATTCCATTAGGTCAGAAGTTTACATACACTAAGTTGACTGTGCCTTTAAACAGCTTGGAAAATTCCAGAAAATGATGTCATGCCTTTAGAAGCTTCTGATAGGCTAATTTACATGATTTCAGTCAATTGGAGGTGTACCTGTGGATGTATTTCAAGGCCTACCTTTAAACTCAGTGCCTCTTTGCTTGACATCATGAGAAAATCTAAATAAATCAGCCAAGACCTCAGAAAAATAATTGTAGACCTCCACAAGTCTGGTTCATCCTTGGGAGCAATTTCCAAACACCTGAAGGTACCACGTTCATCTGTACAAACAATAGTACGCAAGTATAAACACCCTGGGACCATGCAGCCGTCATACCGCTCAGGAAGGAGATGCGTTCTGTCTCCTAGATATGAACGTACTTTGGTGCAAAAAGTGCAAATCAATCCCAGAACAACAGCAAAGGACCTTGTGAAGATGCTGGAGGAAACAGGGTACCAAAGTATCTATATCCACAGTAAAACGAGTCCTACATCGACATAACCTGAAAGGCCGCTCAGCAAGGAAGAAGCCACTGCTCCAAAACTGCCATAAAAAAGCCAGACTACGGTTTGCAACTGCACATGGGGACAAAGATCGTACTTTTTGGAGAAATGTCCTCTGGTCTGATGAAACAAAAATATAACTGATTGGCCATAATGACCATCGTTATGTTTGGAGGAATAAGGGGGAGGCTTGCAAGCCGAAGAACACCATCCCAACCGTGAAGCACGGGGGTGGTAGCATCATGTTGTAGGGGTGCTTTGCTGCAGGAGGGACTGGTGCACTTCACAAAATAAATGTCATCATGAGGTAGGAACATTATGTGGATATATTGAAGCAACATCTCAAGACATCAGTCAGGAAGTTAAAGCTTGGTTGCAAATGTGTCTTCCAAATGGACAATGACCCCAAGCATACTTCCAAAGTTGTGGCAAAATGGCTTAAGGACAACAAAGTCAAGTTATTGGAGTTGCCATCACAAAGCCCTGACCTCAAACCTATAGAACATTTGTGGGCAGAACTGAAAAAGCGTGTGCGAGCAAGGAGGCCTACAAACCTGACTCAGTTACACCAGCTCTGTCAGGAGGAATGGGCCAAAATTCACCCAACTTATTGTGGGAAGCTTGTGTAAGGCTACCCAAAACGTTTGACCCAAGTTAAGCAATTTAAAGGCAATGCTACCAAATACTAATTGAGTGTATGTAAACTTCTGACTTCCAACTGTATATGAGCTACGGTGCTCATTAGGGTGTTATAGTAGTGCACTAGGGAGGGTGAATAGGGTGTTATAGTAGTGCACTAGGTAGGGTGAACAGGGTGTTATAGTAGTGCACTAGGGAGGGTGAATAGGGTGTTATAGTAGTGCACTAGGTAGGGTGAATAAGGTGTTATAGTAGTGCACTAGGTAGGGTGAATAAGGTGTTATAGTAGTGCACTAGGTAGGGTGTTATAGTAGTGCACTGGGTAGGGTGTTATAGTAGTGCACTAGGTAGGGTGTTATAGTACTGCACTAGGTAGGGTGTTATAGTAGTGCACTAGGTAGGGCAAATAGGGTGTTATACTAGTGCACTAGGCAGGGAATAGGGTGTTATAGTAGTGCACTAGGCAGGGAATAGGGTGTTATAGTAGTGCACAAGGTAGGGTGAATAAGGTGTTATAGTAGTGCACTAGGTAGGGTGAATAGGGTGTTATAGTAGTGCACTAGGGAGGGAATAGGGTGTTATAGTAGTGCACTAGGTAGGGAATAGGGTGTTATAGTAGTGCACTAGGTAGGGTGAATAAGGTGTTATAGTAGTGCACTAGGGAGGGAATAGGGTGTTATAGTAGTGCACTAGGTAGGGAATAGGGTGTTATAGTAGTGCACTAGGTAGGGTGAATAAGGTGTTATAGTAGTGCACTAGGTAGGGTGAATAGGGTGTTATAGTAGTGCACTAGGTAGGGTGAATAAGGTGTTATAGTAGTGCACTAGGTAGGGTGAATAGGGTGTTATAGTAGTGCACTAGGGAGGGAATAGGGTGTTATAGTAGTGCACTAGGTAGGGAATAGGGTGTTATAGTAGTGCACTAGGTAGGGTGAATAAGGTGTTATAGTAGTGCACTAGGTAGGGTGAATAGGGTGTTATAGTAGTGCACTAGGGAGGGTGAATAGGGTGTTATAGTAGTGCACTAGGGAGGGAATAGGGTGTTATAGTAGTGCACTAGGCAGGGAATAGGGTGTTATAGTAGTGCACTAGGGAGGGAATAGGGTGTTCTAGTAGTGCACTAGGCAGGGAATAGGGTGTTATAGTAGTGCACTAGGCAGGGAATAGGGCGTTATAGAGTAGACTTACTTGAGATGCCAGAAGAAGAAATGTCCTATCCTCTGGTTAGTCAGAGCCTTCTTAATGAGGAACCTGGCCAGAGGGTTGTCCAGGTACATCTCATACTTCAACACCTGAGAAATGGGACAGATGTACACTATGGGTCCAGACACAGATTAAGCCTAGTGTTAGACTACAAGACAGACAGACAGACAGACAGACAGACAGACAGACCTGTACTAGCTGTAGAAGGTACTGACTGAGCTTGTCGTCAGTGAGGCCCTGTACGAGGCAGCGCAGGGCGAACTCTCGAACCATGGGGTCAGGAAAGTTACAGTCCAACAGCTCCAGAGCACTCTCTGGTTGCATCAGGGGCCAGTCACGCAATAAACAGTACATCTAGAGGGGGGCGGAGGACACAGAGAGGGAGAGGGAGAGACAGAGAGAGAGGGGAGAGAGGGGGGCGGAGGACACACAGAGAGAGAGAGAGGAGAGAGGGGGGCGGAGGACACACAGAGAGGGAGACAGAGAGACAGAGAGAGAGAGGAGAGGGAGAGAGGGGGGCGAAGGACACATAGAGGGAGACAGAGGGAGAGAGAGAGGGGAGAGAGGGGGGCGGAGGACACACAGAGAGGGAGACAGAGAGACAGAGAGAGAGGGGAGAGAGGGGGGCGGAGGACACACAGAGAGAGAGAGAGGAGAGAGGGGGGCGGAGGACACACAGAGAGGGAGACAGAGAGACAGAGAGAGAGAGGAGAGGGAGAGAGGGGGGCGAAGGACACATAGAGGGAGACAGAGGGAGAGAGAGAGGGGAGAGAGGGGGGCGGAGGACACACAGAGAGAGAGAGAGGAGAGAGGGGGGCGGAGGACACACAGAGAGAGAGACAGAGAGACAGAGAGAGGGGAGAGAGGGGGGCGGAGGACACACAGAGAGAGAGAGGGGAGAGAGGGGGGCGGAGGACACACAGAGAGAGAGAGAGGAGAGAGGGGGGCGGAGGACACACAGAGAGGGAGACAGAGAGACAGAGAGACAGAGAGAGAGGGGGGCGAAGGACACATAGAGGGAGACAGAGGGAGAGAGAGGAGAGAGGGGGGCGGAGGACACACAGAGAGAGAGACAGGAGAGGAGAGAGAGAGAGAGAGAGGAGAGGGAGAGAGAGGGAGAGACCATTTTACTCCCGCTAGCAGAGCTGGATAAGCAGTTTTCATGTTATCCAGAGCGTTGGTGACTAACTGTGCTGCTGGCAACAATTTAATGAAGGTTTTTTTTATTACTCTTTTTTGCCGACATTTAATTGAGCATTTGTTTATTTTTTTAGTATTTTACCTTTATTTAACCAGGCAAGTCAGTTAAGAACAAATTCTTATTTTCAATGACGACCTAGGAACAGTGGGTTAACTGGCCTAGGAACAGTGGGGTTAACTGGTCTAGGAACAGTGGGTTAACTGGCCTAGGAACTGTGGGTTAACTGGTCTAGGAACAGTGGGTTAACTGGCCTAGGAACAGTGGGTTAACTGGCCTAGGAACAGTGGGTTAACTGGTCTAGGAACAGTGGGTTAACTGGCCTAGGAACTGTGGGTTAACTGGTCTAGGAACAGTGGGTTAACTGGCCTAGGAACAGTGGGTTAACTGGCCTATGAACAGTGGGTTAACTGGTCTAGGAACAGTGGGTTAACTGGCCTAGGAACAGTGGGTTAACTGGTCTAGGAACAGTGGGTTAACTGGCCTAGGAACAGTGGGTTAACTGGTCTAGGAACAGTGGGTTAACTGGTCTAGGAACTGTGGGTTAACTGGTCTAGGAACAGTGGGTTAACTGGCCTAGGAACAGTGGGTTAACTGGTCTAGGAACTGTGGGTTAACTGGTCTAGGAACAGTGGGTTAACTGGCCTAGGAACTGTGGGTTAACTGGTCTAGGAACAGTGGGTTAACTGGTCTAGGAACAGTGGGTTAACTGGTCTAGAAACAGTGGGTTAACTGGTCTAGGAACAGTGGGTTAACTGGTCTAGGAACAGTGGGTTAACTGGTCTAGGAACAGTGGGTTAACTGGCCTAGGAACAGTGGGTTAACTGGCCTAGGAACAGTGGGTTAACTGGCCTAGGAACAGTGGGTTAACTGGCCTAGGAACAGTGGGTTAACTGGCCTAGGAACAGTGGGTTAACTGGTCTAGAAACAGTGGGTTAACTGGTCTAGGAACAGTGGGTTAACTGGTCTAGAAACAGTGGGTTAACTGGTCTAGGAACAGTGGGTTAACTGGTCTAGGAACAGTGGGTTAACTGGTCTAGGAACAGTGGGTTAACTGGCCTAGGAACAGTGGGTTAACTGGCCTAGGAACAGTGGGTTAACTGGTCTAGGAACAGTGGGTTAACTGGTCTAGGAACAGTGGGTTAACTGGCCAAGGAACAGTGGGTTAACTGGTCTAGGAACAGTGGGTTAACTGGTCTAGGAACAGTGGGTTAACTGGTCTAGGAACAGTGGGTTAACTGGTCTAGAAACAGTGGGTTAACTGGTCTAGGAACAGTGGGTTAACTGGCCTAGGGTTAACTGGTCTAGGAACAGTGGGTTAACTGGTCTAGGAACAGTGGGTTAACTGGTCTAGGAACTGTGGGTTAACTGGCCTAGGAACAGTGGGTTAACTGGCCTAGGAACAGTGGGTTAACTGGCCTAGGGTTAACTGGTCTAGGAACAGTGGGTTAACTGGTCTAGGAACTGTGGGTTAACTGGCCTAGGAACAGTGGGTTAACTGGCCTAGGAACAGTGGGTTAACTGGCCTAGGAACAGTGGGTTAACTGGTCTAGGAACTGTGGGTTAACTGGTCTAGGAACAGTTGGTTAACTGGCCTAGGAACAGTGGGTTAACTGGTCTAGGAACTGTGGGTTAACTGGTCTAGGAACAGTGGGTTAACTGGCCTAGGAACAGTGGGTTAACTGGCCTAGGAACAGTGGGTTAACTGGCCTAGGAACAGTGGGTTAACTGGCCTAGGAACAGTGGGTTAACTGGTCTAGGAACAGTGGGTTAACTGGTCTAGGAACAGTGGGTTAACTGGCCTAGGAACAGTGGGTTAACTGGTCTAGGAACAGTGGGTTAACTGGTCTAGGAACAGTGGGTTAACTGGTCTAGGAACAGTGGGTTAACTGGTCTAGGAACAGTGGGTTAACTGGCCTAGGAACAGTGGGTTAACTGGCCTAGGAACAGTGGGTTAACTGGTCTAGGAACTGTGGGTTAACTGGTCTAGGAACAGTGGGTTAACTGGTCTAGGAACAGTGGGTTAACTGGCCTAGGAACAGTGGGTTAACTGGCCTAGGAACAGTGGGTTAACTGGTCTAGAAACAGTGGGTTAACTGGTCTAGGAACAGTGGGTTAACTGGTCTAGAAACAGTGGGTTAACTGGTCTAGGAACAGTGGGTTAACTGGTCTAGGAACAGTGGGTTAACTGGTCTAGGAACAGTGGGTTAACTGGCCTAGGAACAGTGGGTTAACTGGCCTAGGAACAGTGGGTTAACTGGTCTAGGAACAGTGGGTTAACTGGTCTAGGAACAGTGGGTTAACTGGCCAAGGAACAGTGGGTTAACTGGTCTAGGAACAGTGGGTTAACTGGTCTAGGAACAGTGGGTTAACTGGTCTAGGAACAGTGGGTTAACTGGTCTAGGAACAGTGGGTTAACTGGTCTAGAAACAGTGGGTTAACTGGTCTAGGAACAGTGGGTTAACTGGCCTAGGGTTAACTGGTCTAGGAACTGTGGGTTAACTGGCCTAGGAACAGTGGGTTAACTGGCCTAGAAACAGTGGGTTAACTGGCCTAGGAACAGTGGGTTAACTGGTCTAGGAACTGTGGGTTAACTGGTCTAGGAACAGTGGGTTAACTGGCCTAGGAACAGTGGGTTAACTGGTCTAGGAACTGTGGGTTAACTGGTCTAGGAACAGTGGGTTAACTGGCCTAGGAACAGTGGGTTAACTGGCCTAGGAACAGTGGGTTAACTGGCCTAGGAACAGTGGGTTAACTGGTCTAGGAACAGTGGGTTAACTGGTCTAGGAACAGTGGGTTAACTGGTCTAGAAACAGTGGGTTAACTGGTCTAGGAACAGTGGGTTAACTGGCCTAGGGTTAACTGGTCTAGGAACAGTGGGTTAACTGGTCTAGGAACAGTGGGTTAACTGGTCTAGGAACTGTGGGTTAACTGGCCTAGGAACAGTGGGTTAACTGGCCTAGGAACAGTGGGTTAACTGGCCTAGGGTTAACTGGTCTAGGAACAGTGGGTTAACTGGTCTAGGAACTGTGGGTTAACTGGCCTAGGAACAGTGGGTTAACTGGCCTAGGAACAGTGGGTTAACTGGCCTAGGAACAGTGGGTTAACTGGTCTAGGAACTGTGGGTTAACTGGTCTAGGAACAGTGGGTTAACTGGCCTAGGAACAGTGGGTTAACTGGTCTAGGAACTGTGGGTTAACTGGTCTAGGAACAGTGGGTTAACTGGCCTAGGAACAGTGGGTTAACTGGCCTAGGAACAGTGGGTTAACTGGCCTAGGAACAGTGGGTTAACTGGTCTAGGAACTGTGGGTTAACTGGTCTAGGAACAGTGGGTTAACTGGCCTAGGAACAGTGGGTTAACTGGCCTAGGAACAGTGGGTTAACTGCCTGTTCAGGGGCAGAACGACAGATTTGTACCTTGTCAGCTCTGGGGTTTGAACTTGCAACCTTTCAGTTACTAGTCCAACGCTCTAACCACTAGGCTACCTGCCACCTCTACACTCTAACCACTAAGCTACCCTGCCACCTCTACACTCTAACCACTAGGCTACCCTGCCACCTCTACACTCTAACCACTAGGCTACCCTGCCGCCCCCATTTGTAAATGTGTCAGTTATTCTGCGCTCTGGCACACTGAGATGAGACTGTGATCAGAGTAGATAGCCAGAGTGAATTTACGAACACACACGAATTAACCATGTCCACTGAGAACGCACAACGACCACTTAGCTAAGAATTACGAGAATAATCAAGTCAATAAACGTCGTGTTAGATAGCATTTAGTTAATTTACTGGCAAGTTCAATGTATTAGTAGCCAACTAGCGTTAGGTAGCTAGCTAACATACCGATATATACCACTGTAATGATATGCTATGTGGTTCGTAAGGATATCGTAGCTAACAAATTGTCAGCCAACATAACCTGTAATGTAACTTATTGGTAAAGTCATTACTTTATTGCATTGCTTAACATTTTATTAACATTTCAGACAGTCAGGTATTCTAGAGGAGAAACAGACAGACATGTATTCTAGAGGAGAAACAGGCTGACAGACAGGTATTCTAGAGGAGAAACAGACAGACAGTCAGGTATTCTAGAGGAGAAACAGACAGACAGACAAGTACTCTAGAGGAGAAACAGACAGTCAGGTATTCTAAAGGAGAAACAGACAGACAGACATGTATTCTAAAGGAGAAACAGACAGACAGACAGACAGGTGTTGTAGAGGAGAAACAGACAGACAGACAGGTATTCTAGAGGACAAACAGACAGGTATTCTAGAAGAGAAACAGACAGACAGGTATTCTAGAGCAGAAACAGACAGACAGGTATTCTAGAGCAGAAACAGACAGACAGGTATTCTAGAGCAGAAACAGACAGACAGGTATTCTAGAGGAGAAACAGACTGACAGGTATTCTAGAGGAGAAACAGACAGACATGTATTCTAGAGGAGAAACAGACAGACATGTATTCTAGAGGAGAAACAGGCAGACAGGTATACTAGAGGAGAAACAGGCTGACAGACAGGTATTCTAGAGGAGAAATAGACAGACAGGTATTATAGTGCAGAAAAAGACAGACAGGTATTCTAGAGGAGAAACAGACTGACAGGTATTCTTGAGGAGAAACAGACAGACATGTATTCTAGAGGAGAAACAGGCTGACAGACAAGTATTCTAGTGGAGAAACAGACAGTCAGGTATTCTAGAGGAGAAACAGACTGACAGGTATTCTAGAGGAGAAACAGACAGACAGGTATTCTGGAGGAGAAACAGACAGACAGGTATTCTAGAGGAGAAACAGGCTGACAGACAGGTATTCTAGAGGAGAAACAGACAGACAGGTATTCTAGAGGAGAAACAGACAGACAGGTATTCTAGAGGAGAAACAGACAGACAGGTATTCTAGAGGAGAAACAGACAGACAGGTATTCTAGAGGAGAAACAGACAGACAGGTATTCTAGAGGAGAAACAAACAGACAGGTATTCTAGAGGAGAAACAGACAGACATGTATTTTAGAGGAGAAACAGACAGACAGGTATTCTAGAGGAGAAACAGACTGACAGGTATTCTAGAGGACAATCAGAGAGACAGGTATTCTAGAGGAGAAACAGACAGACAGGTATTCTAGAGGAGAAACAGACAGACAGGTATTCTAGAGGAGAAACAGACAGATAGGTATTCTAGAGGAGAAACAGACTGACAGGTATTCTAGAGGAGAATCAGAGAGACAGGTATTCTAGAGTAGAAACAGACAGACAGGTATTCTAGAGGAGAAACAGACAGACAGGTATTCTATAGGAGAAACAGACAGACAGGTATTCTAGAGGAGAAACAGACAGACAGGTATTCTAGAGGAGAAACAGACTGACAGGTATTCTAGAGGAGAATCAGAGAGACAGGTATTCTAGAGTAGAAACAGACAGACAGGTATTCTAGAGGAGAAACAGACAGACAGGTATTCTAGAGGAGAAACAGACAGACAGGTATTCTAGAGGAGAATCAGAGAGACAGGTATTCTAGATGAGAAACAGACAGACAGGTATTCTAGATGAGAAACAGACAGACAGGTATTCTAGAGGAGAAACAGACTGACAGGTATTCTAGAGGAGAAACAGACAGACAGGTATTCTAGAGGAGAAACAGACAGACAGGTATTCTAGAGGAGAAACAGACAGACAGGTATTCTAGAGGAGAAACAGACAGACAGGTATTCTAGAGGAGAAACAGACAGACAGGTATTCTAGAGGAGAAACAGACAGACAGGTATTCTAGAGGAGAAACAGACAGACAGGTATTCTAGAGGAGAATCAGAGAGACAGGTATTCTAGAGGAGAAACAGACAGACAGGTATTCTAGAGGAGAAACAGACAGACAGGTATTCAAGAGGAGAAACAGACAGACAGGTATTCTAGAGGAGAAACAGACAGACAGGTATTCTAGAGGAGAAACAGACCGACAGGTATTCTGGAGGAGAAACAGAGAGACAGGTATTCTGGAGGAGAAACAGACAGACAGGTATTCTAGAGGAGAAACAGGCTGACAGACAGGTATTCTAGAGGAGAAACAGACAGACAGGTATTCTAGAGGAGAAACAGACAGACAGGTATTCTGGAGGAGAAACAGACAGACGGGTATTCTAGAGGAGAAACAGGCTGGCAGACAGGTATTCTAGAGGAGAAACAGACAGACAGGTATTCTAGAGGAGAAACAGACAGACAGGTATTCTAGAGGAGAAACAGGCTGACAGACAGGTATTCTAGAGGAGAAACAGACAGACAGGTATTCTAGAGGAGAAACAGACAGACAGGTATTCTGGAGGAGAAACAGACAGACGGGTATTCTAGAGGAGAAACAGACAGACAGGTATTCTAGAGGAGAAACAGACAGACAGGTATTCTGGAGGAGAAACAGACAGACGGGTATTCTAGAGGAGAAACAGGCTGGCAGACAGGTATTCTAGAGGAGAAACAGACAGACAGGTATTCTAGAGGAGAAACAGACAGACAGGTATTCTAGAGGAGAAACAGACAGACAGGTATTCTGGAGGAGAAACAGACAGACGGGTATTCTAGAGGAGAAACAGGCTGGCAGACAGGTATTCTAGAGGAGAAACAGACAGACAGGTATTCTAGAGGAGAAACAGACAGACATTTATTATAGAGGAGAAACAGACAGACAGGTATTCTAGAGGAGAAACGGACAGACAGGTATTCTAGAGGAGAAACAGACAGACAGGTATTCTAGAGGAGAAACAGACAGACAGGTATTCTAGAGGAGAATCAGACAGACAGGTATTCTAGAGGAGAAACAGACAGACAGGTATTCTAGAGGAGAAACAGACAGACAGGTATTCTAGAGGAGAAACAGACAGACAGGTATTCTAGAGGAGAAACAGACAGACAGGTATACTGGAGGAGAAACAGAGAGACAGGTATTCTGGAGGAGAAACAGACAGACAGGTATTCTAGAGGAGAAACAGGCTGATAGACAGGTATTCTAGAGGAGAAACAGACAGACAGGTATTCTAGAGGAAAAACAGACAGACAGGTATTCTGGAGGAGAAACAGACAGACAGGTATTCTAGAGGAGAAACAGACAGACAGGTATTCTAGAGGAGAAACAGACAGACAGGTATTCTAGAGGAGAAACAGACAGACAGGTATTCTAGAGGAGAAACAGGGTGACAGACAGGTATTCTAGAGGAGAAACAGACAGACAGGTATTCTAGAGGAGAAACAGACAGACAGGTATTCTAGAGGAGAAACAGACTGACAGGTATTCTAGAGGAGAAACAGACAGACAGGTATTCTAGAGGAGAAACAGACTGACAGGTATTCTAGAGGAGAAACAGACAGACATGTATTCTAGAGGAGAAACAGACAGACAGGTATTCTAGAGGAGAAACAGACTGACAGGTATTCTAGAGGACAATCAGAGAGACAGGTATTCTAGAGGAGAAACAGACAGACAGGTATTCTAGAGGAGAAACAGACAGACAGGTATTCTAGAGGAGAAACAGACAGACAGGTATTCTAGAGGAGAAACAGACTGACAGGTATTCTAGAGGAGAATCAGAGAGACAGGTATTCTAGAGTAGAAACAGACAGACAGGTATTCTAGAGGAGAAACAGACAGACAGGTATTCTAGAGGAGAAACAGACAGACAGGTATTCTAGAGGAGAAACAGACAGACAGGTATTCTAGAGGAGAAACAGACAGACAGGTATTCTAGAGGAGAAACAGACAGATAGGTATTCTAGAGGAGAAACAGACTGACAGGTATTCTAGAGGAGAATCAGAGAGACAGGTATTCTAGAGTAGAAACAGACAGACAGGTATTCTAGAGGAGAAACAGACAGACAGGTATTCTATAGGAGAAACAGACAGACAGGTATTCTAGAGGAGAAACAGACAGACAGGTATTCTAGAGGAGAAACAGACTGACAGGTATTCTAGAGGAGAATCAGAGAGACAGGTATTCTAGAGTAGAAACAGACAGACAGGTATTCTAGAGGAGAAACAGACAGACAGGTATTCTAGAGGAGAAACAGACAGACAGGTATTCTAGAGGAGAATCAGAGAGACAGGTATTCTAGATGAGAAACAGACAGACAGGTATTCTAGATGAGAAACAGACAGACAGGTATTCTAGAGGAGAAACAGACTGACAGGTATTCTAGAGGAGAAACAGACAGACAGGTATTCTAGAGGAGAAACAGACAGACAGGTATTCTAGAGGAGAAACAGACAGACAGGTATTCTAGAGGAGAAACAGACAGACAGGTATTCTAGAGGAGAAACAGACAGACAGGTATTCTAGAGGAGAAACAGACAGACAGGTATTCTAGAGGAGAAACAGACAGACAGGTATTCTAGAGGAGAATCAGAGAGACAGGTATTCTAGAGGAGAAACAGACAGACAGGTATTCTAGAGGAGAAACAGACAGACAGGTATTCAAGAGGAGAAACAGACAGACAGGTATTCTAGAGGAGAAACAGACAGACAGGTATTCTAGAGGAGAAACAGACCGACAGGTATTCTGGAGGAGAAACAGAGAGACAGGTATTCTGGAGGAGAAACAGACAGACAGGTATTCTAGAGGAGAAACAGGCTGACAGACAGGTATTCTAGAGGAGAAACAGACAGACAGGTATTCTAGAGGAGAAACAGACAGACAGGTATTCTGGAGGAGAAACAGACAGACGGGTATTCTAGAGGAGAAACAGGCTGGCAGACAGGTATTCTAGAGGAGAAACAGACAGACAGGTATTCTAGAGGAGAAACAGACAGACAGGTATTCTAGAGGAGAAACAGGCTGACAGACAGGTATTCTAGAGGAGAAACAGACAGACAGGTATTCTAGAGGAGAAACAGACAGACAGGTATTCTGGAGGAGAAACAGACAGACGGGTATTCTAGAGGAGAAACAGACAGACAGGTATTCTAGAGGAGAAACAGACAGACAGGTATTCTGGAGGAGAAACAGACAGACGGGTATTCTAGAGGAGAAACAGGCTGGCAGACAGGTATTCTAGAGGAGAAACAGACAGACAGGTATTCTAGAGGAGAAACAGACAGACAGGTATTCTAGAGGAGAAACAGACAGACAGGTATTCTGGAGGAGAAACAGACAGACGGGTATTCTAGAGGAGAAACAGGCTGGCAGACAGGTATTCTAGAGGAGAAACAGACAGACAGGTATTCTAGAGGAGAAACAGACAGACATTTATTATAGAGGAGAAACAGACAGACAGGTATTCTAGAGGAGAAACGGACAGACAGGTATTCTAGAGGAGAAACAGACAGACAGGTATTCTAGAGGAGAAACAGACAGACAGGTATTCTAGAGGAGAATCAGACAGACAGGTATTCTAGAGGAGAAACAGACAGACAGGTATTCTAGAGGAGAAACAGACAGACAGGTATTCTAGAGGAGAAACAGACAGACAGGTATTCTAGAGGAGAAACAGACAGACAGGTATACTGGAGGAGAAACAGAGAGACAGGTATTCTGGAGGAGAAACAGACAGACAGGTATTCTAGAGGAGAAACAGGCTGATAGACAGGTATTCTAGAGGAGAAACAGACAGACAGGTATTCTAGAGGAAAAACAGACAGACAGGTATTCTGGAGGAGAAACAGACAGACAGGTATTCTAGAGGAGAAACAGACAGACAGGTATTCTAGAGGAGAAACAGACAGACAGGTATTCTAGAGGAGAAACAGACAGACAGGTATTCTAGAGGAGAAACAGGGTGACAGACAGGTATTCTAGAGGAGAAACAGACAGACAGGTATTCTAGAGGAGAAACAGACAGACAGGTATTCTAGAGGAGAAACAGACTGACAGGTATTCTAGAGGAGAAACAGACAGACAGGTATTCTAGAGGAGAAACAGACTGACAGGTATTCTAGAGGAGAAACAGACAGACATGTATTCTAGAGGAGAAACAGACAGACAGGTATTCTAGAGGAGAAACAGACTGACAGGTATTCTAGAGGACAATCAGAGAGACAGGTATTCTAGAGGAGAAACAGACAGACAGGTATTCTAGAGGAGAAACAGACAGACAGGTATTCTAGAGGAGAAACAGACAGACAGGTATTCTAGAGGAGAAACAGACTGACAGGTATTCTAGAGGAGAATCAGAGAGACAGGTATTCTAGAGTAGAAACAGACAGACAGGTATTCTAGAGGAGAAACAGACAGACAGGTATTCTAGAGGAGAAACAGACAGACAGGTATTCTAGAGGAGAATCAGAGAGACAGGTATTCTAGAGGAGAAACAGACAGACAGGTATTCTAGAGGAGAAACAGACAGACAGGTATTCTAGAGGAGAAACAGACTGACAGGTATTCTAGAGGACAATCAGAGAGACAGGTATTCTAGAGGAGAAACAGACAGACAGGTATTCTAGAGGAGAAACAGACAGACAGGTATTCTAGAGGAGAAACAGAGAGACAGGTATTCTAGAGGAGAAACAGACAGACAGGTATTCTAGAGGAGAAACAGACTGACAGGTATTCTAGAGGAGAATCAGACAGACAGGTATTCTAGAGGAGAAACAGACAGACAGGTATTCTAGAGGAGAAACAGACAGACAGGTATTCTAGAGGAGAAACAGAGAGACAGGTATTCTAGAGTAGAAACAGACAGACAGGTATTCTAGAGGAGAAACAGACTGACAGGTATTCTAGAGGAGAAACAGACAGGTATTCTAGAGGAGAAACAGACAGACAGGTATTCTAGTGGAGAAACAGACCGACAGGTATTCTAGAGGAGAACAGACAGACAGACAGGCATTCTAGAGGAGAAACAGACAGACAGGTATTCTAGAGGAGAAACAGACAGACAGGTATTCTAGAGGAGAAACAGACTGACAGGTATTCTAGAGGAGAATCAGAGAGACAGGTATTCTAGAGTAGAAACAGACAGACAGGTATTCTAGAGGAGAAACAGACAGACAGGTATTCTAGAGGAGAATCAGAGAGACAGGTATTCTAGAGTAGAAACAGACAGACAGGTATTCTAGAGGAGAAACAGACAGACAGGTATTCTAGAGGAGAAACAGACAGACAGGTATTCTAGAGGAGAATCAGAGAGACAGGTATTCTAGAGGAGAAACAGACAGACAGGTATTCTAGAGGAGAAACAGACAGACAGGTATTCTAGAGGAGAAACAGACTGACAGGTATTCTAGAGGACAATCAGAGAGACAGGTATTCTAGAGGAGAAACAGACAGACAGGTATTCTAGAGGAGAAACAGACAGACAGGTATTCTAGAGGAGAAACAGAGAGACAGGTATTCTAGAGGAGAAACAGACAGACAGGTATTCTAGAGGAGAAACAGACTGACAGGTATTCTAGAGGAGAATCAGACAGACAGGTATTCTAGAGGAGAAACAGACAGACAGGTATTCTAGAGGAGAAACAGACAGACAGGTATTCTAGAGGAGAAACAGAGAGACAGGTATTCTAGAGTAGAAACAGACAGACAGGTATTCTAGAGGAGAAACAGACTGACAGGTATTCTAGAGGAGAAACAGACAGACAGGTATTCTAGTGGAGAAACAGACCGACAGGTATTCTAGAGGAGAACAGACAGACAGACAGGCATTCTAGTGGAGAAACAGACAGACAGGTATTCTAGAGGAGAACAGACAGGCATTCTAGTGGAGAAACAGACAGACAGGTATTCTAGAGGAGAAACAGACAGACATGTATTCTAGAGGAGAAACAGACAGACAGGTATTCTAGAGGAGAAACAGACAGACAGGTATTCTAGAGGAGAAACAGACAGACAGGTATTCTAGAGGAGAAACAGACAGACAGGTATTCTAGAGGAGAAACAGACTGACAGGTATTCTAGAGGACAATCAGAGAGACAGGTATTCTAGAGGAGAAACAGACAGACAGGTATTCTAGAGGAGAAACAGACAGACAGGTATTCTAGAGGAGAAACAGAGAGACAGGTATTCTAGAGGAGAAACAGACAGACATGTATTCTAGAGGAGAAACAGACTGACAGGTATTCTAGAGGAGAAACAGACTGACAGGTATTCTAGAGGAGAAACAGACAGACAGGTATTCTAGAGGAGAAACAGACTGATAGACAGACAGGTATTCTAGTGGAGAAACAGACTGACAGACAGACAGGTATTCTAGAGGAGAAACAGACTGACAGACAGGTATTCTAGAGGAGAAACAGACTGACAGACAGACATGTATTCTAGAGGAGAAACAGACCGACAGACAGACATGTATTCTAGAGGAGAAACAGACTGACAGACAGGTATTCTAGAGGAGAAACAGACTGACAGACAGGTATTCTAGAGGAGAAACAGACTGACAGACAGGTATTCTAGAGGAGAAACAGACTGACAGACAGGTATTCTAGAGGAGAAACAGACTGACAGACAGGTATTCTAGAGGAGAAACAGACTGACAGACAGGTATTCTAGAGGAGAAACAGACTGACAGACAGCCATACCTGTGACCACTCATCTCTAGAGTTCCATTTGACTGACAGCAGCAGCTTAGGAAGAGACTCTGGAATGTTCACACAGTAATGTCTAGAAGATGAGGGAGGGAGGGAGGGAGAAAGAGGGAGGGAGGGAGAAAGAGGGATACAGAAAAGGAGGGAGAGGGAGAGAGGGAGGGAAGGAGAGAGGGTGTGAGAGAGGGAGGGAGGAAGAGTGTGAGAGAGAGGGAGGAAGGGAAGGAGGGATGGAGAGTGTGATAGAGAGGGAGGGTGAGAGAGAGGGAGGAAGGGAAGGAGGGATGGAGAGTGTGATAGAGAGGGAGGGTGAGAGAGAGGGAGGAAGGGAAGGAGGGATGGAGAGTGTGATAGAGAGGGAGGGTGAGAGAGAGGGAGGAAGGGAAGGAGGGATGGAGAGTGTGATAGAGAGGGAGGGTGAGAGAGAGGGAGGAAGGGAAGGAGGGATGGAGAGTGTGATAGAGAGGGAGGGTGAGAGAGAGGGAGGAAGGGAAGGAGGGATGGAGAGTGTGATAGAGAGGGAGGGTGAGAGAGAGGGAGGAAGGGAAGGAGGGATGGAGAGTGTGATAGAGAGGGAGGGTGAGAGAGAGGGAGGAAGGGAAGGAGGGATGGAGAGTGTGATAGAGAGGGAGGGTGAGAGAGAGGGAGGAAGGGAAGGAGGGATGGAGAGTGTGATAGAGAGGGAGGGTGAGAGAGAGGGAGGAAGGGAAGGAGGGATGGAGAGTGTGATAGAGAGGGAGGGTGAGAGAGAGGGAGGAAGGGAAGGAGGGATGGAGAGTGTGATAGAGAGGGAGGGTGAGAGAGAGGGAGTAAGGGAAGGAGGGATGGAGAGTGTGATAGAGAGGGAGGGTGAGAGAGAGGGAGGAAGGGAAGGAGGGATGGAGAGTGTGATAGAGAGGGAGGGTGAGAGAGAGGGAGGAAGGGAAGGAGGGATGGAGAGTGTGATAGAGAGGGAGGGTGAGAGAGAGGGAGGAAGGGAAGGAGGGATGGAGAGTGTGATAGAGAGGGAGGGTGAGAGAGAGGGAGGAAGGGAAGGAGGGATGGAGAGTGTGATAGAGAGGGAGGGTGAGAGAGAGGGAGGAAGGGAAGGAGGGATGGAGAGTGTGATAGAGAGGGAGGGTGAGAGAGAGGGAGGAAGGGAAGGAGGGATGGAGAGTGTGATAGAGAGGGAGGGTGAGAGAGAGGGAGGAAGGGAAGGAGGGATGGAGAGTGTGATAGAGAGGGAGGGTGAGAGAGAGGGAGGAAGGGAAGGAGGGATGGAGAGTGTGATAGAGAGGGAGGGTGAGAGAGAGGGAGGAAGGGAAGGAGGGATGGAGAGTGTGATAGAGAGGGAGGGTGAGAGAGAGGGAGGAAGGGAAGGAGGGATGGAGAGTGTGATAGAGAGGGAGGGTGAGAGAGAGGGAGGAAGGGAAGGAGGGATGGAGAGTGTGAGAGAGAGGGAGGGTGAGAGAGAGGGAGGAAGGGAAGGAGGGATGGAGAGTGTGAGAGAGAGGGAGGGTGAGAGAGAGGGAGGAAGGGAAGGAGGGATGGAGAGGGTGAGAGAGAGGGAGGGTGAGAGAGAGGGAGGAAGGGAAGTAGGGATGGAGAGTGTGATAGAGAGGGAGGGTGAGAGAGAGGGAGGAAGGGAAGGAGGGATGGAGAGTGTGATAGAGAGGGAGGGTGAGAGAGAGGGAGGAAGGGAAGGAGGGATGGAGAGTGTGATAGAGAGGGAGGGTGAGAGAGAGGGAGGGTGAGAGAGAGGGAGGGTGAGAGAGAGGGAGGGTGAGAGAGAGGGAGGAAGGGAAGGAGGGATGGAGAGTGTGAGAGAGAGGGAGGGTGAGAGAGAGGGAGGGTGAGAGAGAGGGAGGAAGGGAAGGAGGGATGGAGAGTGTGAGAGAGAGGGAGGGTGAGAGAGAGGGAGGGTGAGAGAGAGGGAGGGTGAGAGAGAGGGAGGGTGAGAGAGAGGGAGGGTGAGAGAGAGGGAGGGTGAGAGAGAGGGAGGGCATTTGGTTCAGCTTGTATTATCTACACCTATTCTAGTTTGGCACAATATTTCAGTTTCTTGCCAATAGAATGGTATAGAGTTGGGCTAAGAGACAGACTCCACCTACAGCAGTTACCTGTGTCTCCAGAGAAAGTCCTTCTCCTGTTCAGACAGCTCATAGAGAGGGTCTCTGCTACAGAGAGACCTGAGCTGCTCACCATCCGCTGCTGACACACTACTGTCACACGCCAGCCTGCTACTCTGAAACACACAGCAACACAGGACCATCATTACCAAAGAACTGGAGGTCTGTTCTCTGACTAGGACTGGTTCTCTGACCAGACAGTAGTCCTAGACAGTAGTTGTAACCCAGTTCTCTGACCAGTCCTAGACAGTAGTTGTAACCCAGTTCTCTCACCAGTCCTAGACAGTAGTTGTAACCCAGTTCTCTTACCAGTCCTAGACAGTAGTTGTAACCCAGTTCTCTCACCAGTCCTAGACAGTAGTTGTAACCCAGTTCTCTCACCAGTCCTAGACAGTAGTTGTAACCCAGTTCTCTTACCAGTCCTAGACAGTAGTTGTAACCCAGTTCTCTCACCAGTCCTAGACAGTAGTTGTAACCCAGTTCTCTCACCAGTCCTAGACAGTAGTTGTAACCCAGTTCTCTCACCAGTCCTAGACAGTAGTTGTAACCCAGTTCTCTCACCAGTCCAAGAGAGTAGTTGTAACCCAGTTCTCTCACCAGCCCTAGACAGTAGTTGTAGCCCAGTTCTCTCAACAGTCCTAGACAGTAGTTGTAGCCCAGTTCTCTCACCAGTCCTAGACAGTAGTTGTAACCCAGTTCTCTCACCAGTCCTAGACAGTAGTTGTAACCCAGTTCTCTCACCAGTCCAAGAGAGTAGTTGTAACCCAGTTCTCTCACCAGTCCTAGACAGTAGTTGTAGCCCAGTTCTCTGACCAGTCCTAAACAGTAGTTGTAACCCAGTTCTCTCACCAGTCCTAGACAGTAGTTGTAACCCAGTTCTCTCACCAGTCCTAGACAGTAGTTGTAACCCAGTTCTCTCACCAGTCCTAGACAGTAGTTGTAACCCAGTTCCCTCACCAGTCCTAGACAGTAGTTGTAACCCAGTTCTCTTACCAGTCCTAGACAGTAGTTGTAGCCCAGTTCTCTCACCAGTCCTAGACAGTAGTTGTAACCCAGTTCCCTCACCAGTCCTAGACAGTAGTTGTAACCCAGTTCCCTCACCAGTCCTAGACAGTAGTTGTAACCCAGTTCTCTTACCAGTCCTAGACAGTAGTTGTAGCCCAGTTCTCTGACCAGTCCTAGACAGTAGCTGTAACCCAGTACTCTGACCAGTCCTAGACAGTAGTTGTAACCCAGTTCTCTCACCAGTCCTAGACAGTAGTTGTAGCCCAGTTCTCTCACCAGTCCTAGACAGTAGTTGTAACCCAGTTCTCTCACCAGTCCTAGACAGTAGTTGTAGCCCAGTTCTCTGACCAGTCCTAGACAGTAGCTGTAACCCAGTTCTCTCACCAGTCCTAGACAGTAGTTGTAACCCAGTTCTCTCACCAGTCCTAGACAGTAGTTGTAGCCCAGTTCTCTCACCAGTCCTAGACAGTAGTTGTAACCCAGTTCTCTCACCAGTCCTAGACAGTAGTTGTAGCCCAGTTCTCTCACCAGTCCTAGACAGTAGCTGTAACCCAGTTCCCTCACCAGTCCTAGACAGTAGTTGTAGCCCAGTTCCCTCACCAGTCCTAGACAGTAGTTGTAGCCCAGTTCTCTCACCAGTCCTAGACAGTAGTTGTAGCCCAGTTCCCTCACCAGTCCTAGACAGTAGTTGTAACCCAGTTCTCTCAACAGTCCTAGACAGTAGTTGTAGCCCAGTTCTCTCACCAGTCCTAGACAGTAGTTGTAACCCAGTTCTCTCACCAGTCCTAGACAGTAGTTGTAGCCCAGTTCTCTAGAGATGGTCCAGTTGGCATGTTCCTCTATCTGCTGTTCATCAGGAAACAGGACCACCTGGTTGAACCATGAGAACTCTAGTTCAACACATGGAGTTTCCTACAGGGTGAGGAAGAGATCATGAGAACTCTAGTTCAACACATGGAGTTTCCTACAGGGTGAGGAAGAGATCATGAGAACTCTAGTTCAACACATGGAGTTTCCTACAGGGTGTGGAAGAGATCATGAGAACTCTAGTTCAACACATGGAGTTTCCTACAGGGTGAGGAAGAGATCATGAGAACTCTAGTTCAACACATGGAGTTTCCTACAGGGTGAGGAAGAGATCAAGAGAACTCTAGTTCAACACATGGAGTTTCCTACAGGGTGTGGAAGAGATCATGAGAACTCTAGTTCAACACATGGAGTTTCCTACAGGGTGAGGAAGAGATCATGAGGACTCTAGTTCAACACATGGAGTTTCCTACAGGGTGAGGAAGAGATCATGAGAACTCTAGTTCAACACATGGAGTTTCCTACAGGGTGAGGAAGAGATCATGAGAACTCTAGTTCAACACATGGAGTTTCCTACAGGGTGAGGAAGAGATCATGAGGACTCTAGTTCAACACATGGAGTTTCCTACAGGGTGAGGAAGAGATCATGAGAACTCTAGTTCAACACATGGAGTTTCCTACAGGGTGAGGAAGAGATCATGAGAACTCTAGTTCAACACATGGAGTTTCCTACAGGGTGAGGAAGAGATCAAGAGAACTCTAGTTCAACACATGGAGTTTCCTACAGGGTGAGGAAGAGATCAAGAGAACTCTAGTTCAACACACTGAGTTTCCTACAGGGTGTGGAAGAGATCATGAGAACTCTAGTTCAACACATGGAGTTTCCTACAGGGTGAGAAAGAGATCAAGAGAACTCAAGTTCAACACACTGAGTTTCCTACAGGGTGTGGAAGAGATCATGAGAACTCTAGTTCAACACATGGAGTTTCCTACAGGGTGAGGAAGAGATCATGAGAACTCTAGTTCAACACATGGAGTTTCCTACAGGGTGAGGAAGAGATCATGAGAACTCTAGTTCAACACATGGAGTTTCCTACAGGGTGAGGAAGAGATCATATGAGGTTAAACAGAAATACATCTCATTAACTTTTGTAAAGCCAGTTTTTTTACATCAGCAGTTGTCACAAAGTGACAAAACCCCAAAGAGCTCAGGGTTCAAATCCAGCCCACTGCTTGTGTGTCCATCTTTCCCATGGTCTCCTCCTCTGTCCAATAAAACATTGAAATGCTAAAAAGTATATCTTCAACCAATCCAGACAGACAGGAGTTGACCATAAAGCCTAGTTGTTCCTTACCTTGTTAGGGTTGGATCCAGCCACTCCTATAGGATTGAGCAGGTCCTCTAAACCGTGAGGAACTGGCCACAGGCTGAGCGCTACTTTTCCACACACTAACGTGTCCTTGTAGTCAAACATGTTCACGTTGCCCCACGCCAGCGGGCAGTGCTCCTACACACACACACACACACACACACACACGCACGCACACACACACACACACACACACACACACACACACAAACACAGATTAATATTTGTTCAAGTGAACGTACAGTGCTAGTAAACAGACACACAACATAGACAGGTTAGTATATATTAGTATATGTTAGTACTAGTACCATGGACATATTAGTATATATTAGTATATGTTAGTACTAGTACCATAGACAGATTAGTATATGTTAGTTTATGTTAGTACTAGTACCATAGACAGGTTAGTTAGTATATGTTAGTACTAGTACCATAGACATATTAGTATATATTAGTATATGTTAGTACTAGTACCATAGACAGGTTAGTTAGTATATGTTAGTACACTATTATAACACTACTACAACACTATTATAACATTACTGCAACACTATTATAACACTACTACAACACTACTACAACACTATTATAACATTACTGCAACACTATTATACCACTACTACAACACTACTACAACACTATTATAACATTACTGCAACACTATTATACCCTACTACAACACTATTATACCACTACTACAACATTACTACAACACTATTATAACATTACTGCAACACTATTATAACACTACTACAACACTACTACAACACTATTATAACATTACTGCAGCACTATTATAACACTACTACAACACTACTACAACACTATTATAACATTACTGCAACACTATTATACCACTACTACAACACTACTACAACACTACTATAACATTACTATAACATAACTACAACACTACTACAACACTATTATAACATTACTGCAACACTATTATACCACTACTACAACACTACTACAACACTATTATAACATTACTGCAACACTATTATACCACTACTACAACACTACTACAACACTACTATAACATTACTATAACATTACTGCAACACTATTATACCACTACTACAACACTACTACAACACTATTATAACATTCCTGCAACACTATTATACCACTACTACAACACTACTACAACACTATTATAACATTACTGCAGCACTATTATAACACTACTACAACACTACTACAACACTATTATAACATTACTGCAACACTATTATACCACTACTACAACACTACTACAACACTATTATAACATTACTGCAGCACTATTATAACACTACTACAACACTACTACAACACTATTATAACATTACTATAACATTACTGCAACACTATTATACCACTACTACAACATTACTACAACACTATTATAACATTACTATAACATTACTGCAACACTATTATACCACTACTACAACACTACTACAACACTATTATAACATTACTGCAACACTATTATACCACTACTACAACACTACTACAACACTACTATAACATTACTATAACATTACTGCAACACTATTATACCACTACTACAACATTACTACAACACTACTATAACATTACTATAACATTACTGCAACACTATTATACCACTACTACAACAGTACTACAACACTACTACAACACTATTATAACATTACTGCAACACTATTATACCACTACTACAACACTACTACAACACTATTATAACATTACTGCAACACTATTATACCACTACTACAACACTACTACAACACTACTATAACATTACTATAACATTACTGCAACACTATTATACCACTACTACAACATTACTACAACACTATTATAACATTACTGCAACACTATTATACCACTACTACAACACTACTACAACACTACTATAACATTACTATAACATTACTGCAACACTATTATACCACTACTACAACATTACTACAACACTATTATAACATTACTGCAACACTATTATACCACTAATACAACACACCTACAACACTATTATAACATTACTATAACATAACTACAACATAACTACAACATAACTACACCATTACTACAACACTATTATAACATTACTGCAACACTATTATACCACTACTACAATACTACTACAACACTATTATAACATTACTGCAACACTATTATACCACTACTACAACACTACTACAACACTATTATAACATTACTATAACATTACTGCAACACTATTATACCACTACTACAACATTACTACACCACTACTACAACATTACTATAACATTACTGCAACACTATTATACCACTACTACAACATTACTACAACACTATTATAACATTACTGCAACACTATTATACCACTACTACAACATTACTACAACACTATTATAACATTACTGCAACACTATTATACCACTACTACAACACTACTACAACACTACTGCAACACTATTATAACATTACTGCAGCACTATTATACCCTACTACAACACTACTATAACATTACTATAACATTACTATATCATTACTATAACATAACTACAACATTGTTAATATATGTTAGTACTAGTACCATAGACAGGTTAGTATACAGTAGTACTAGTAGTACTAGTACCACAGACATGTTAGTATATAGTAGTACTAGTACCATAGACAGGTTAGCATATGTTAGTATATAGTAGTACTAGTACCATAGACAGGTTAGTATATAGTAGTACTAGTACCATAGACAGGTTAGTATATAGTAGTACTAGTACCACAGACAGGTTAGTATATAGTAGTACTAGTACCATAGACAGATTAGTATATATCAGTACTAGTACCATAGACAGGTTAGTATATATCAGTACTAGTACCATAGACAGGTTAGCATATGTTAGTATATAGTAGTACTAGTACCATAGACAGGTTAGTATATAGTAGTACTAGTACCACAGACAGGTTAGTATATATCAGTACTAGTATATGTTAGTACTAGTACCATAGACAGGTTAGTATATAGTAGTACTAGTACCACAGACAGGTTAGTATATATCAGTACTAGTATATGTTAGTACTAGTACCATAGACAGGTTAGTATATAGTAGTACTAGTACCACAGACAGGTTAGTATATGCGGTGCGGTAGCTACCTCTTTGGCTCCCTTGCGTCCCTTGACGCTGCAGATGGAGAGACAGAGTCTGGAGGAGTGAGGGAGGTCCGTCATGTAGATGTCATAGGACAGCCACTCATTCCACCTGGAGAGGAGAGAGATAAGAGGCTGATGAGATACTTTGTCCGGTTATAGAAATGTTGTAATAATGTTGTAGTTGATAAGGGTTGAGCCATTGCTGGGGTGTTTGATTCATACGAAGACTCTATATTCTTAAATAACCATCAAATCAAATTGTCTTTGTCACATGAGCAAAATACAACAGGTGTAGTAGACCTTACAGTGAAATGCTGAATACAACAGGTGTAGTAGACCTCACAGTGAAATGCTGAATACAACAGGTGTAGTAGACCTTACAGTGAAATGCTGAATACAACAGGTGTAGTAGACCTCACAGTGAAATGCTAAATACAACAGGTGTAGTAGACCTTACAGTGAAATGCTGAATACAACAGGTGTAGTAGACCTCACAGTGAAATGTTGAATACAACAGGTGTAGTAGACCTCACAGTGAAATGCTGAATACAACAGGTGTAGTAGACCTTACAGTGAAATGCTGAATACAACAGGTGTAGTAGACATTACAGTGAAATGCTGAATACAACAGGTGTAGTAGACCTCACAGTGAAATGCTGAATACAACAGGTGTAGTAGACCTCACAGTGAAATGCTGAATACAACAGGTGTAGTAGACCTTACAGTGAAATGCTGAATACAACAGGTGTAGTAGACCTTACAGTGAAATGCTGAATACAACAGGTGTAGTAGACCTTACAGTGAAATGCTGAATACAACAGGTGTAGTAGACCTCACAGTGAAATGCTGAATACAACAGGTGTAGTAGACCTTACAGTGAAATGCTGAATACAACAGGTGTAGTAGACCTCACAGTGAAATGCTGAATACAACAGGTGTAGTAGACCTTACAGTGAAATGCTGAATACAACAGGTGTAGTAGACCTCACAGTGAAATGCTGAATACAACAGGTGTAGTAGACCTTACAGTGAAATGCTGAATACAACAGGTGTAGTAGACCTCACAGTGAAATGTTGAATACAACAGGTGTAGTAGACCTCACAGTGAAATGCTGAATACAACAGGTGTAGTAGACCTTACAGTGAAATGCTGAATACAACAGGTGTAGTAGACATTACAGTGAAATGCTGAATACAACAGGTGTAGTAGACCTCACAGTGAAATGCTGAATACAACAGGTGTAGTAGACCTCACAGTGAAATGCTGAATACAACAGGTGTAGTAGACCTTACAGTGAAATGCTGAATACAACAGGTGTAGTAGACCTTACAGTGAAATGCTGAATACAACAGGTGTAGTAGACCTTACAGTGAAATGCTGAATACAACAGGTGTAGTAGACCTTACAGTGAAATGCTGAATACAACAGGTGTAGTAGACCTCACAGTGAAATGCTGAATACAACAGGTGTAGTAGACCTTACAGTGAAATGCTGAATACAACAGGTGTAGTAGACCTCACAGTGAAATGTGTAGACCTTACAACAGGTGTAGTAGACGTACTTACGAGTCCCTAACCAACAATGCCGTTTAAAGTAATACAGAGAAGAATAAGAAATACAATTATCGTGTAGTAGTGGTATAATAGTGTTGTAGTAGTGTTGTAGTAGTGGTATAATAGTGTTGCAGTAATGTTATAATAGTGTTGTAGTAGTGTTGTAGTAGTGTTGTAGTAGTGTTATAATAGTGTTGCAGTAATGTTATAATAGTGTTGTAGTAGTGGTATAATAGTGTTGCAGTAATGTTATAGTAGTGTTGTAGTAGTGTTGTAGTAGTGGTATAATAGTGTTGCAGTAATGTTATAATAGTGTTGTAGTAGTGTTGTAGTACTGGTATAATAGTGTTGCAGTAATGTTATAATAGTGTTGTAGTAGTGTTGTAGTAGTGGTATAATAGTGTTGTAGTAGTGGTATAATAGTGTTGTAGTAGTGTTGTAGTAGTGTTATAATAGTGTTGTAGTAGTGGTATAATAGTGTTGTAGTAGTGTTGTAGTAGTGTTATAATAGTGTTGCAGTAATGTTATAATAGTGTTGTAGTAGTGTTGTAGTAGTGTTGTAGTAGTGGTATAATAGTGTTGTAGTACTGGTATAATAGTGTTGTAGTAGTGGTATAATAGTGTTGCAGTAATGTTATAGTAGTGTTGTAGTAGTGTTGTAGTAGTGGTATAATAGTGTTGTAGTAGTGGTATAATAGTGTTGTAGTACTGGTATAATAGTGTTGTAGTAGTGGTATAATAGTGTTGCAGTAATGTTATAGTAGTGTTGTAGTAGTGTTGTAGTAGTGGTATAATAGTGTTGCAGTAATGTTATAATAGTGTTGTAGTAGTGTTGTAGTAGTGTTATAAAAGTGTTGTAGTAGTGGTATAATAGTGTTGTAGTAGTGTTGTAGTAGTGTTATAATAGTGTTGCAGTAATGTTATAATAGTGTTGTAGTAGTGTTGTAGTAGTGGTATAATAGTGTTGTAGTAGTGTTATAATAGTGTTGTAGTAGTGGTATAATAGTGTTGCAGTAATGTTATAATAGTGTTGTAGTAGTGTTGTAGTAGTGTTATAATAGTGTTGTAGTAGTGGTATAATAGTGTTGCAGTAATGTTATAGTAGTGTTGTAGTAGTGTTGTAGTAGTGGTATAATAGTGTTGCAGTAATGTTATAATAGTGTTGTAGTAGTGTTGTAGTACTGGTATAATAGTGTTGCAGTAATGTTATACTAGTGTTGTAGTAGTGTTGTAGTAGTGGTGTAGTAATGTTATAGTAATGTTATACTAGTGTTGTAGTAATGTTGTAGTAGTGGTATAATAGTGTTGCAGTAATGTTATAGTAGTGTTGTAGTAGTGTTGTAGTACTGGTATAATAGTGTTGCAGTAATGTTATACTAGTGTTGTAGTAGTGTTGTAGTAGTGTTGCAGTAATGTTATAGTAATGTTATAATAGTGTTGTAGTAATGTTGTAGTAGTGGTATAATAGTGTTGCAGTAATGTTATAGTAATGTTATAATAGTGTTGTAGTAGTGTTGTAGTAGTGGTATAATAGTGTTGCAGTAATGTTATAGTAATGTTATAATAGTGTTGTAGTAGTGTTGTAGTACTGGTATAATAGTGTTGCAGTAATGTTATACTAGTGTTGTAGTAGTGTTGTAGTAGTGGTGTAGTAATGTTGTAGTTATGTTGTAGTTATGTTATAGTAATGTTATAATAGTGTTGTAGTAGTGTTGTAGTAGTGGTATAAAAGTGTTGCAGTGATGTTATAATAGTGTTGTAGTAATGTTGTAGTTATGTTGTAGTTATGTTATCCTAGTGTTGTAGTAGTGTTGTAGTAATGTTGTAGTTATGTTGTAGTTATGTTATAGTAATGTTATAGTAGTGTTGTAGTAATGTTGTAGTATGTTGTAGGAATGTTGTTGTAGTAATGTTGTAGTTATGTTATAGTAATGTTATAGTAATGTTATAGTAGTGTTGTAGTAGGGTATAATAGTGTTGCAGTAATGTTATAATAGTGTTGTAGTAGTATTGTAGTAGTGGTATAATAGTGTTGCAGTAATGTTATAATAGTGTTGTAGTAGTGTTGTAGTAGTGGTATAATAGTGTTGCAGTAATGTTATAGTAATGTTATAGTAGTGTTGTAGTAGTGTTGTAGTAGTGGTATAATAGTGTTGTAGTAGTGTTGTAGTAGTGTTGTAGTAGTATTGTAGTAGTGGTATAATAGTGTTGCAGTAATGTTATAGTAATGTTATAGTAGTGTTGTAGTAGTGTTGTAGTAGTGGTATAATAGTGTTGCAGTAATGTTATAATAGTGTTGTAGTAGTGTTGTAGTAGTGGTATAATAGTGTTGCAGTAATGTTATAATAGTGTTGTAGTAGTGGTATAATAGTGTTGCAGTAATGTTATAATAGTGTTGTAGTAGTGTTGTAGTAGTGGTATAATAGTGTTGCAGTAATGTTATAATAGTGTTGTAGTAATGTTGTAGTTATGTTATAGTAATGTTATAGTAATGTTATAGTAGTGTTGTAGTAGGGTATAATAGTGTTGCAGTAATGTTATAATAGTGTTGTAGTAGTGTTGTAGTAGTGGTATAATAGTGTTGCAGTAATGTTATACTAGTGTTGTAGTAGTGTTGTAGTAGTGGTATAATAGTGTTGCAGTAATGTTATAATAGTGTTGTAGTAGTGTTGTAGTAGTGGTATAATAGTGTTGCAGTAGTGGTATAATAGTGTTGTAGTAGTGTTATAATAGTGTTGCAGTAATGTTATAATAGTGTTGTAGTAGTGTTGTAGTAGTGGTATAATAGTGTTGTAGTAGGGTATAATAGTGTTGCAGTAATGTTATAATAGTGTTGTAGTAGTGTTGTAGTAGTGGTATAATAGTGTTGCAGTAATGTTATAATAGTGTTGTAGTAGTGTTGTAGTAGTGTTATAATAGTGTTGCAGTAATGTTATAATAGTGTTGTAGTAGTGTTGTAGTAGTGGTATAATAGTGTTGTAGTAGTGGTGTAGTTATGTTGTAGTAGTGTTGTAGTAGTGGTATAATAGTGTTGCAGTAATGTTATAATAGTGTTGTAGTAGTGTTGTAGTAGTGGTATAATAGTGTTGCAGTAATGTTATAATAGTGTTGTAGTAGTGTTGCAGTAGTGGTATAATAGTGTTGTAGTAGTGGTATAATAGTGTTGTAGTAGTGGTGTAGTTATGTTGTAGTAGTGGTATAATAGTGTTGCAGTAATGTTATAGTAATGTTATAATAGTGTTGTAGTAGTGTTGTAGTAGTGGTATAATAGTGTTGCAGTAATGTTATAATAGTGTTGTAGTAGTGGTGTAGTAATGTTGTAGTAATGTTGTAGTAGTGGTATAATAGTGTTGCAGTAATGTTATAGTAATGTTATAATAGTGTTGTAGTAGTGTTGTAGTAGTGGTATAATAGTGTTGCAGTAATGTTATAATAGTGTTGTAGTAGTGGTGTAGTAATGTTGTAGTAATGTTGTAGTAGTGGTATAATAGTGTTGCAGTAATGTTATAGTAATGTTATAGTAGTGTTGTAGTAGTGTTGTAGTAGTGGTATAATAGTGTTGCAGTAATGTTATAATAGTGTTGTAGTAGTATTGTAGTAGTGGTATAATAGTGTTGCAGTAATGTTATACTAGTGTTGTAGTAATGGTGTAGTAGTGGTATAATAGTGTTGCAGTAATGTTATAGTAATGTTATAGTAGTGTTGTAGTAGTGTTGTAGTAGTGGTATAATAGTGTTGCAGTAATGTTATAATAGTGTTGTAGTAGTATTGTAGTAGTGGTATAATAGTGTTGCAGTAATGTTATAATAGTGTTGTAGTAATGGTGTAGTTATGTTGTAGTTATGTTGTAGTTATGTTATAGTAGTGGTATAATAGTGTTGTAGTAGTGTTGTAGTAGTGGTATAATAGTGTTGCAGTAATGTTATAATAGTGTTGTAGTAGTGTTGTAGTAGTGTTATAATAGTGTTGTAGTAGTGGTATAATAGTGTTGCAGTAATGTTATAGTAGTGTTGTAGTAGTGTTGTAGTAGTGGTATAATAGTGTTGCAGTAATGTTATAATAGTGTTGTAGTAGTGTTGTAGTACTGGTATAATAGTGTTGCAGTAATGTTATAATAGTGTTGTAGTAGTGTTGTAGTACTGGTATAATAGTGTTGTAGTAGTGGTATAATAGTGTTGCAGTAATGTTATAGTAGTGTTGTAGTAGTGTTGTAGTAGTGTTATAATAGTGTTGCAGTAATGTTATAATAGTGTTGTAGTAGTGTTGTAGTAGTGTTATAATAGTGTTGTAGTAGTGGTATAATAGTGTTGCAGTAATGTTATAATAGTGTTGTAGTAGTGTTGTAGTAGTGTTATAATAGTGTTGTAGTAGTGGTATAATAGTGTTGCAGTAATGTTATAGTAGTGTTGTAGTAGTGTTGTAGTAGTGGTATAATAGTGTTGCAGTAATGTTATAATAGTGTTGTAGTAGTGTTGTAGTACTGGTATAATAGTGTTGCAGTAATGTTATACTAGTGTTGTAGTAGTGTTGTAGTAGTGGTGTAGTAATGTTATAGTAATGTTATACTAGTGTTGTAGTAATGTTGTAGTAGTGGTATAATAGTGTTGCAGTAATGTTATAGTAATGTTATAATAGTGTTGTAGTAGTGTTGTAGTAGTGGTATAATAGTGTTGCAGTAGTGGTATAATAGTGTTGTAGTAGTGTTATAATAGTGTTGCAGTAATGTTATAATAGTGTTGTAGTAGTGTTGTAGTAGTGGTATAATAGTGTTGTAGTAGGGTATAATAGTGTTGCAGTAATGTTATAATAGTGTTGTAGTAGTGTTGTAGTAGTGGTATAATAGTGTTGCAGTAATGTTATAATAGTGTTGTAGTAGTGTTGTAGTAGTGGTATAATAGTGTTGTAGTAGTGGTGTAGTTATGTTGTAGTAGTGTTGTAGTAGTGGTATAATAGTGTTGCAGTAATGTTATAATAGTGTTGTAGTAGTGTTGTAGTAGTGGTATAATAGTGTTGCAGTAATGTTATAATAGTGTTGTAGTAGTGGTATAATAGTGTTGTAGTAGTGGTATAATAGTGTTGCAGTAATGTTATAATAGTGTTGTAGTAGTGTTGTAGTAGTGGTATAATAGTGTTGCAGTAATGTTATAATAGTGTTGTAGTAGTGGTGTAGTAGTGTTGTAGTAGTGGTGTAGTAGTGTTGTAGTAGTGGTATAATAGTGTTATAGTAGTGGTATAATAGTGTTGTAGTAGTGGTGTAGTTATGTTGTAGTAGTGTTGTAGTAGTGGTATAATAGTGTTGCAGTAATGTTATAGTAATGTTATAATAGTGTTGTAGTAGTGTTGTAGTAGTGGTATAATAGTGTTGCAGTAATGTTATAATAGTGTTGTAGTAGTGGTGTAGTAATGTTGTAGTAATGTTGTAGTAGTGGTATAATAGTGTTGCAGTAATGTTATAGTAATGTTATAATAGTGTTGTAGTAGTGTTGTAGTAGTGGTATAATAGTGTTGCAGTAATGTTATAATAGTGTTGTAGTAGTGGTGTAGTAATGTTGTAGTAATGTTGTAGTAGTGGTATAATAGTGTTGCAGTAATGTTATAGTAATGTTATAGTAGTGTTGTAGTAGTGTTGTAGTAGTGGTATAATAGTGTTGCAGTAATGTTATAATAGTGTTGTAGTAGTATTGTAGTAGTGGTATAATAGTGTTGCAGTAATGTTATACTAGTGTTGTAGTAATGGTGTAGTAGTGGTATAATAGTGTTGCAGTAATGTTATAGTAATGTTATAGTAGTGTTGTAGTAGTGTTGTAGTAGTGGTATAATATTGTTGCAGTAATGTTATAATAGTGTTGTAGTAGTATTGTAGTAGTGGTATAATAGTGTTGCAGTAATGTTATAATAGTGTTGTAGTAATGGTGTAGTTATGTTGTAGTTATGTTGTAGTTATGTTATAGTAATGTTATAATAGTGTTGTAGGTGTGTTGTATTAGTGGTATAATAGTGTTGCAGTAATGTTATAATAGTGTTGTAGTAGTGTTGTAGTACTGTTGTAGTTATGTTGTAGTTATGTTATAGTAATGTTGTTGTAGTAATGTTGTAGTTATGTTGTAGTTATGTTATAGTAATGTTATAGTAGTGTTGTAGTAGTGTTATAGTAATGTTGTAGTTATGTTATAGTAATGTTATAGTAATGTTGTTGTAGTAATGTTGTAGTTATGTTGTAGTTATGTTATAGTAATGCTATAGTGGTGTTGTGGTGGTGTAGTACTGTTGTAGTTATGTTATAGTAATGTTATAATAGTGTTGTAGTAGTGGTGTAGTAATGTTGTAGTAATGTTGTAGTAGTGGTATAATAGTGTTGCAGTAATGTTATAGTAATGTTATAATAGTGTTGTAGTAGTATTGTAGTAGTGTTATAATAGTGCTGCAGTAATGTTATAATAGTGTTGTAGTAGTGTTGTAGTAGTGGTATAATAGTGTTGCAGTAATGTTATAATAGTGTTGCAGTAATGTTATAGTAGTGTTGTAGTAGTGTTGCAGTAATGTTATAATAGTGTTGTAGTAGTGGTGTAGTAATGTTGTAGTTATGTTGTAGTTATGTTGTAGTTATGTTATAGTAATGTTATAATAGTGTTGCAGTAATGTTATAATAGTGTTGTAGTAGTGTTATAATAGTGTTGTAGTAATGTTGTAGTTATGTTATAGTAATGTTATAGTAATGCTATAGTGGTGTTGTGGTGGTGTAGTAATGTTACCTGGGGTTGGAGCAGGGTACTCTCTGGGTGTTGACGTTGTCACACAGCGGCTCTCCTCCATGATAGATACCAGTTCTAACATATATCTACAACAGTTGATCAGTTACAGGAGACAACATGATGTCAACACACACAGACAGTTAATATTGACATCAATTGTTATTATCATTATGGAGCGTGTCTGTCTACCTTGTCAATGTCTCTGATGTTGACGTTAACGTATGTAGCACAGAGCAGGCGGACCCTCAGCAGGGTGTTGAAGGCCCAGAGGGAGCGGGGTGAGCTGGGATCTCCTCCCCCAGGACAGGGGCTGGGCTGGGGGGTCCGCCGACTGTAGGAGGGAGCTACAAACCCACTGCCTGGGAGCTGGCTGTACAGACTGTCCTTTGACACTAACATCAGGTGGGGCAGGCGGCCCACCGTTATACAACTACGGATATACTGGGGGAGGGAGATGCACAGGGAGGAAAGAGAGGAATGGGTTAAGAGTGTCATCACCTTAATATGTGTGTGTCTATGGATCAGCCATGACAGTCTGTGTGTGTGTGTGTGTGTGTGTGTGTGTGTGTGTATGTGTGTGTGTGTGTGTGTGTGTGTGTGTGTGTGTGTGTGTGTGTGCGTGCGTGCGTGCGTGCGTATGTCTGTCTCTGTGTGTGTGTGCGCGCGCGTGCGTGTGTGTGTGTCTGTCTCTGTGTGTGTGAGTGTGTGTGTGTGTGTCTGTCTCTGTGTGTGTGCGCGCGTGTGCATGCGTGTGTGTGTCTGTCTCTGTGTGTGTGCGCGCGCGTGCGTGCGTGTGTGTGTGTCTGTCTCTGTGTGTGTGAGTGTGTGAGTGTGTGTGTGTGTCTGTATGTCTGTCTCTGTGTGTGCGTGTCTGTCTCTCTCTCTGTCCTACCTTGTACTGACTGAGGGGGTATATATTTACCTTGTACTGACTGAGGGGGTATATATTTACCTTATACTGACTGAGGGCTATTTATTTATACTGACTGAGGGGGCATTTATTTATACTGACGGTGGGGTATATATTTATACTGACTGAGGGGGTATATATTTATACTGACTGAGGGGGTATTTATTTACCTTATACTGACTGAGGGCTATTTATTTATATTGATAGAGGGGGTATATATTTATACTGACGGTGGGGGTATTTATTTATACTGACTGAGGGGGTATATATTTATACTGATGGTGGGGGTATTTATTTATACTGACTGAGGGGGTATATATTTATACTGACTGAGGGGGTATATATTTATACTGACTGAGGGGGTATATATTTATACTGACTGAGGGGGTATATATTTATACTGACGGTGGGGGTATATATTTATACTGACTGAGGGGGTATATATTTATACTGACTGAGGGGGTATTTATTTATACTGACTGTGGGCTATTTATTTATATTGATAGAGGGGGTATATATTTATACTGACGGTGGGGGTATATATTTATACAGACTGAGGGGGTATATATTTATACTGACTGAGAGGGTATTTATTTATACTGACTGAGGGGGTATATATTTATACTGACTGAGGGGGTATATATTTATACTGACTGAGGGGGTATATATTTATACTGACTGAGGGGGTATATATTTATACTGACTGAGAGGGTATTTATTTATACTGACTGAGGGGGTATATATTTATACTGACTGAGGGGGTATATATTTATACTGACTGAGGGGGTATATATTTATACTGACTGAGGGGGTATATATTTATACTGACTGAGGGGGTATTTATTTATACTGACTGAGGGGGTATATATTTATACTGACTGAAGGGGTATATATTTATACTGACTGAGGGGGTATATATTTATACTGACTGAGGGGGTATATATTTATACAGACTG